>NW_027510581.1:0-32652 GCF_048772815.1 Callospermophilus lateralis | reverse complement strand
CCAAATGAAGTAGTTCTAAGTTCTATCTCTATGGTTTGTTTCTTCTTGAAGTACCCCATGCAGAGACTGGCGAAAAACACTTTCGTTTGAAAGGGGTTGCCAAGCTTCCAAAAAACTACTAGTTTGCTGAAATCTCAGCAAACATTTTTTCACCAAATCTTGATGATACTTGGTGGTAATGATCAGTTCACTAATCCCACTTGGCTGCCCAACTTTCACTCTTCTAGGTTCAAGCGTTTGTTTCCAGTAACACTTTGAATTTTTAGGTTTCACTCTGTTTTCTGCTATATAGATAGATGTGTTTGAAACTCTAAATCAAACACGGTGTGTGCTAGCTCCTTGAAACTTGACCTAATGAAGTAGTTCTAAGTTCTATCTCTATGGTTTGTTTCCTCTTGATGTACCCCATGCAGAGACTGGCCGAAAACACTTTCGTTTGAAAGGGGTTGCCAAGCTTCCAAAAAACTACTAGTTTGCTGAAATCTCAGCAAACATTTTTTCACCAAATCTTGATGATACTTGGTGGTAATGATCAGTTCACTAATCCCACTTGGCTACCCAATTTTTATTCTTCTAGGTTGAAGCATTCGTTTCCAGTAACAGTTTGAATTTTTAGGTTTCACTCTGTTTTCTCCTACATAGATAGATGTGTTTGGAATTCTAAATCAAACACGGTTTGTGCTAGCTCCTTGAAACTTGACCAAATGAAGTAGTTCTAAGTTCTATCTCTATGGTTTGTTTCCTCTTGAAGTACCCCATGCAGAGACTGGCGAAAAACACTTTCGTTTGAAAGGGGTTGCCAAGCTTCCAAAAAACTACTAGTTTGCTGAAATCTCAGCAAACATTTTTTCACCAAATCTTGATGATACTTGGTGGTAATGATCAGTTCACTAATCTCACTTGGCTGCCCAACTTTCACTCTTCTGGGTTCAAGCGTTCGTTTCCAGTAACACTTTGAATTTTTAGGTTTCACTCTGTTTTCTGCTATATAGATAGATGTGTTTGAAACTCTAAATCAAACACGGTTTATGCTAGCTCCGTGAAACTTGACCAAATGAAGTAGTTCCAAGTTCTATCTCTATGGTTTGTTTCCTATTGAAGTACCCCATGCAGAGTCTGGCGAAAAACACTTTCATTTGAAATGGGTTGCCAAGCTTCCAAAAAACTACTAGTTTGCTGAAATCTCAGCAAACCTTTTTTCACCAAATCTTGATGATACTTGGTGGTAATGATCAGTTCACTAATCCCACTTGGCTGCCCAACTTTCACTCTTCTAGGTTCAAGCGTTCGTTTCCAGTATCACTTTGAATTTTTAGGTTTCACTCTGTTTTCTGCTATATAGATAGAAGTGTTTGAAACTCTAAATCAAACACGGTGTGTGCTAGCTCCTTGAAACTTGACCAAATGAAGTAGTTCTAAGTTCTATCTCTATGGTTTGTTTCCTCTTGAAGTACCCCATGCATAGTCTGGCGAAAAACACTTTCATTTGAAATGGGTTGCCAAGCTTCCAAAAAACTAGTAGTTTGCTGAAATCTCAGCAAACCTTTTTTCACCAAATCTTGATGATACTTGGTGGTAATGATCAGTTCACTAATCCCACTTGGCTGCCCAACTTTCACTCTTCTAGGTTCAAGCGTTCGTTTCCAGTATCACTTTGAATTTTTAGGTTTCACTCTGTTTTCTGCTATATAGATAGAAGTGTTTGAAACTCTAAATCAAACACGGTGTGTGCTAGCTCCTTGAAACTTGACCAAATGAAGTAGTTCTAAGTTCTATCTCTATGGTTTGTTTCCTCTTGAAGTACCCCATGCAGAGACTGGCCAAAAACACTTTCGTTTGAAAGGGGTTGCCAAGCTTCCAAAAAACTACTAGTTTGCTGAAATCTCAGCAAACATTTTTTCACCAAATCTTGATGATACTTGGTGGTAATGATCAGTTTACTAATCCCACTTGGCTACCCAATTTTTATTCTTCTAGGTTGAAGCATTCGTTTCCAGTAACAGTTTGAATTTTTAGGTTTCACTCTGTTTTCTCCTACATAGATAGATGTGTTTGGAATTCTAAATCAAACACGGTTTGTGCTAGCTCCTTGAAACTTGACCAAATGAAGTAGTTCTAAGTTCTATCTCTATGGTTTTTTTCCTCTTGAAGTACCCCATGCAGAGACTGGCGAAAAACAGTTTCGTTTGAAAGGGGTTGCAAAGCTTCCAAAATCTACTAGTTTGCTGAAATCTCAGCAAACATTTTTTCACCAAATCTTGATTATACTTGGTGGTAATGATCAGTTCACTAATCTCACTTGGCTGCCCAACTTTCACTCTTCTAGGTTCAAGCGTTCGTTTCCAGTAACACTTTGAATTTTTAGGTTTCACTCTGTTTTCTGCTATATAGATAGATGTTTTTGAAACTCTAAATCTAACACGGTTTGTGCTAGGTCCTTGAAACTTGACCAAATGAAGTAGTTCTAAGTTCTATCTCTACGGTTTGTTTCCTCTTGAAGTACCCCATGCAGAGACTGGCCAAAAACACTTTCGTTTGAAAGGGTTTGCCAAGCTTCCAAAAAACTACCAGTTTGCTGAAATCTCAGCAAACCTTTTTTCACCAAATCTTGATGATACTTGGTGGTAATGATCAGTTCACTAATCCCACTTGGCTACCTAATTTTTATTCTTCTAGGTTGAAGCATTCGTTTCCAGTAACAGTTTGAATTTTTAGGTTTCACTCTGTTTTCTCCTACATAGATAGATGTGTTTGGAATTCTAAATCAAACACGGTTTGTGCTAGCTCCTTGAAACTTGACCAAATGAAGTAGTTCTAAGTTCTATCTCTATGGTTTGTTTCCTCTTGAAGTACCCCATGCAGAGACTGGCGAAAAACACTTTCGTTTGAAAGGGGTTGCCAAGCTTCCAAAAAACTACTAGTTTGCTGAAATCTCAGCAAATATTTTTTCACCAAATCTTGATGATACTTGGTGGTAATGATCAGTTCACTAATCTCACTTGGCTCCCCAACTTTCACTCTTCTAGGTTCAAGCGTTCGTTTCCAGTAACACTTTGAATTTTTAGGTTTCACTCTGTTTTCTGCTATATAGATAGAAGTGTTTGAAAATCTAAATCAAACACGGTGTGTGCTAGCTCCTTGAAACTTGACCAAATGAAGTAGTTCTAAGTTCTATCTCTATGGTTTGTTTCCTCTTGAAGTACCCCATGCAGAGACTGGCCAATAACACTTTCGTTTGAAAGGGGTTGCCAAGCTTCCAAAAAACTACTAGTTTGCTGAAATCTCAGCAAACATTTTTTCACCAAATCTTGATGATACTTGGTGGTAATGATCAGTTTACTAATCCCACTTGGCTACCCAATTTTTATTCTTCTAGGTTGAAGCATTCGTTTCCAGTAACAGTTTGAATTTCTAGGTTTCACTCTGTTTTCTCCTACATAGATAGATGTGTTTGGAATTCTAAATCAAACACGGTTTGTGCTAGCTCCTTGAAACTTGACCAAATGAAGTAGTTCTAAGTTCTATCTCTATGGTTTGTTTCCTCCTGAAGTACCCCTTGCAGAGACTGGCGAAAAACACTTTCGTTTGAAAGGGGTTGCCAAGCTTCCAAAAAACTACTAGTTTGCTGAAATCTCAGCAAACATTTTTTCACCAAATCTTGATGATACTTGGTGGTAATGATCAGTTCACTAATCTCACTTGGCTGCCCAACTTTCACTCTTCTAGGTTCAAGCGTTCGTTTCCAGTAACACTTTGAATTTTTAGGTTTCACTCTGTTTTCTGCTATATAGATAGATGTGTTTGAAACTCTAAATCAAACACGGTTTGTGCTAGCTCCTTGAAACTTGACCAAATGAAGTAGTTCTAAGTTCTATCTCTATGGTTTGTTTCCTCTTGAAGTACCCCATGCAGAGACTGGCCAAAAACACTTTCGTTTGAAAGGGTTTGCCAAGCTTCCAAAAAACTACTAGTTTGCTGAAATCTCAGCAAACCTTTTTTCACCAAATCTTGATGATACTTGGTGGTAATGATCAGTTCACTAATCCCACTTGGCTACCTAATTTTTATTCTTCTAGGTTGAAGCATTCGTTTCCAGTAACAGTTTGAATTTTTAGGTTTCACTCTGTTTTCTCCTACATAGATAGATGTGTTTGGAATTCTAAATCAAACACGGTTTGTGCTAGCTCCTTGAAACTTGACCAAATGAAGTAGTTCTAAGTTCTATCTCTATGGTTTGTTTCCTCTTGAAGTACCCCATGCAGAGACTGTCGAAAAACACTTTCGTTTGAAAGGGGTTGCCAAGCTTCCAAAAAACTACTAGTTTGCTGAAATCTCAGCAAACATTTTTTCACCAAATCTTGATGATAATTGGTGGTAATGATCAGTTCACTAATCTCACTTGGCTCCCCAACTTTCACTCTTCTAGGTTCAAGCGTTCGTTTCCAGTAACACTTTGAATTTTTAGGTTTCACTCTGTTTTCTGCTATATAGATAGATGTGTTTGAAACTCTAAATCAAACACGGTTTGTGCTAGCTCCTTGAAACTTGACCAAATGAAGTAGTTCTAAGTTCTGTCTCTATGGTTTGTTTCCTCTTGAAGTACCCCATGCAGAGACTGGTGAAAAACACTTTCGTTTGAAAGGGGTTGCCAAGCTTCCAAAAAACTACTAGTTTGCTGAAATCTCAGCAAACCTTTTTTCACCAAATCTTGATGATACTTGGTGGTAATGATCAGTTCACTAATCTCACTTGGCTGCCCAACTTTCACTCTTCTAGGTTCAAGCATTCGTTTCCAGTAACACTTTGAATTTTTAGGTTTCACTCTGTTTTCTGCTATATAGATAGATGTGTTTGAATCTCTAAATCAAACACGGTTTGTGCTAGCTCCTTGAAACGTGACCAAATGAAGTAGTTCTAAGTTCTATCTCTATGGTTTGTTTCTTCTTGAAGTACCCCATGCAGAGACTGGCGAAAAACACTTTCGTTTGAAAGGGGTTGCCAAGCTTCCAAAAAACTACTAGTTTGCTGAAATCTCAGCAAACATTTTTTCACCAAATCTTGATGATACTTGGTGGTAATGATCAGTTCACTAATCCCACTTGGCTGCCCAACTTTCACTCTTCTAGGTTCAAGCGTTTGTTTCCAGTAACACTTTGAATTTTTAGGTTTCACTCTGTTTTCTGCTATATAGATAGATGTGTTTGAAACTCTAAATCAAACACGGTGTGTGCTAGCTCCTTGAAACTTGACCTAATGAAGTAGTTCTAAGTTCTATCTCTATGGTTTGTTTCCTCTTGATGTACCCCATGCAGAGACTGGCCGAAAACACTTTCGTTTGAAAGGGGTTGCCAAGCTTCCAAAAAACTACTAGTTTGCTGAAATCTCAGCAAACATTTTTTCACCAAATCTTGATGATACTTGGTGGTAATGATCAGTTCACTAATCCCACTTGGCTACCCAATTTTTATTCTTCTAGGTTGAAGCATTCGTTTCCAGTAACAGTTTGAATTTTTAGGTTTCACTCTGTTTTCTCCTACATAGATAGATGTGTTTGGAATTCTAAATCAAACACGGTTTGTGCTAGCTCCTTGAAACTTGACCAAATGAAGTAGTTCTAAGTTCTATCTCTGTGGTTTGTTTCCTCTTGAAGTACCCCATGCAGAGACTGGCGAAAAACACTTTCGTTTGAAAGGGGTTGCCAAGCTTCCAAAAAACTACTAGTTTGCTGAAATCTCAGCAAACATTTTTTCACCAAATCTTGATGATACTTGGTGGTAATGATCAGTTCACTAATCTCACTTGGCTGCCCAACTTTCACTCTTCTAGGTTCAAGCGTTCGTTTCCAGTATCACTTTGAATTTTTAGGTTGCACTCTGTTTTCTGCTATATAGATAGAAGTGTTTGAAACTCTAAATCAAACACGGTGTGTGCTAGCTCCTTGAAACTTGACCAAATGAATTAGTTCTAAGTTCTATCTCTATGGTTTGTTTCCTCTTGAAGTACCCCATGCATAGTCTGGCGAAAAACACTTTCATTTGAAATGGGTTGCCAAGCTTCCAAAAAACTAGTAGTTTGCTGAAATCTCAGCAAACCTTTTTTCACCAAATCTTGATGATACTTGGTGGTAATGATCAGTTCACTAATCCCACTTGGCTGCCCAACTTTCACTCTTCTAGGTTCAAGCGTTCGTTTCCAGTATCACTTTGAATTTTTAGGTTTCACTCTGTTTTCTCCTACATAGATAGATGTGTTTGGAATTCTAAATCAAACACGGTTTGTGCTAGCTCCTTGAAACTTGACCAAATGAAGTAGTTCTAAGTTCTATCTCTATGGTTTGTTTCCTCTTGAAGTACCCCATGCAGAGACTGGCGAAAAACACTTTCGTTTGAAAGGGGTTGCCAAGCTTCCAAAAAACTACTAGTTTGCTGAAATCTCAGCAAATATTTTTTCACCAAATCTTGATGATACTTGGTGGTAATGATCAGTTCACTAATCTCACTTGGCTCCCCAACTTTCACTTTTCTAGGTTCAAGCGTTCGTTTCCAGTAACACTTTGAATTTTTAGGTTTCACTCTGTTTTCTGCTATATAGATAGATGTGTTTGAAACTCTAAATCAAACACGGTTTGTGCTAGCTCCTTGAAACTTGACCAAATGAAGTAGTTCTAAGTTCTATCTCTATGGTTTGTTTCCTCTTGAAGTACCCCATGCAGAGACTGGTGAAAAACACTTTCGTTTGAAAGGGGTTGCCAAGCTTCCAAAAAACTACTAGTTTGCTGAAATCTCAGCAAACATTTTTTCACCAAATCTTGATGATACTTGGTGGTAATGATCAGTTCACTAATCTCACTTGGCTGCCCAACTTTCACTCTTCTAGGTTCAAGCGTTCGTTTCCAGTATCACTTTGAATTTTTAGGTTTCACTCTGTTTTCTGCTATATAGATAGAAGTGTTTGAAACTCTAAATCAAACACGGTGTGTGCTAGCTCCTTGAAACTTGACCAAATGAATTAGTTCTAAGTTCTATCTCTATGGTTTGTTTCCTCTTGAAGTACCCCATGCATAGTCTGGCGAAAAACACTTTCATTTGAAATGGGTTGCCAAGCTTCCAAAAAACTAGTAGTTTGCTGAAATCTCAGCAAACCTTTTTTCACCAAATCTTGATGATACTTGGTGGTAATGATCAGTTCACTAATCCCACTTGGCTGCCCAACTTTCACTCTTCTAGGTTCAAGCGTTCGTTTCCAGTATCACTTTGAATTTTTAGGTTTCACTCTGTTTTCTCCTACATAGATAGATGTGTTTGGAATTCTAAATCAAACACGGTTTGTGCTAGCTCCTTGAAACTTGACCAAATGAAGTAGTTCTAAGTTCTATCTCTATGGTTTGTTTCCTCTTGAAGTACCCCATGCAGAGACTGGCGAAAAACACTTTCGTTTGAAAGGGGTTGCCAAGCTTCCAAAAAACTACTAGTTTGCTGAAATCTCAGCAAATATTTTTTCACCAAATCTTGATGATACTTGGTGGTAATGATCAGTTCACTAATCTCACTTGGCTCCCCAACTTTCACTTTTCTAGGTTCAAGCGTTCGTTTCCAGTAACACTTTGAATTTTTAGGTTTCACTCTGTTTTCTGCTATATAGATAGATGTGTTTGAAACTCTAAATCAAACACGGTTTGTGCTAGCTCCTTGAAACTTGACCAAATGAAGTAGTTCTAAGTTCTATCTCTATGGTTTGTTTCCTCTTGAAGTACCCCATGCAGAGACTGGTGAAAAACACTTTCGTTTGAAAGGGGTTGCCAAGCTTCCAAAAAACTACTAGTTTGCTGAAATCTCAGCAAAACTTTTTTCACCAAATCTTGATGATACTTGGTGGTAATGATCAGTTCACTAATCTCACTTGGCTGCCCAACTTTCACTCTTCTAGGTTCAAGCATTCGTTTCCAGTAACACTTTGAATTTTTAGGTTTCACTCTGTTTTCTGCTATATAGATAGATGTGTTTGAATCTCTAAATCAAACTCGGTTTGTGCTAGCTCCTTGAAACATGACCAAATGAAGTAGTTCTAAGTTCTATCTCTATGGTTTGTTTCTTCTTGAAGTACCCCATGCAGAGACTGGCGAAAAACACTTTCGTTTGAAAGGGATTGCCAAGCTTCCATAAAACTACTAGTTTGCTGAAATCTCAGCAAACATTTTTTCAACAAATCTTGATGATACTTGGTGGTAATGATCAGTTCACTAATCCCACTTGGCTGCCCAACTTACACTCTTCTAGGTTCAAGCGTTCGTTTCCAGTAACACTTTGAATTTTTAGGTTTCACTCTGTTTTCTGCAATATAGATAGATGTGTTTGAAACTCTAAATCAAACACGGTGTGTGCTAGCTCCTTGAAACTTGACCAAATGAAGTAGTTCTAAGTTCTATCTCTATGGTTTGTTTCCTCTTGAAGTACCCCATGCAGAGACTGGCGAAAAACACTTTCGTTTGAAAGGGGTTGCCAAGCTTCCAAAAAACTACTAGTTTGCTGAAATCTCAGCAAACATTTTTTCACCAAATCTTGATGATACTTGGTGGTAATGATCAGTTCACTAATCTCACTTGGCTGCCCAACTTTCACTCTTCTAGGTTCAAGCGTTCGTTTCCAGTAACACTTTGAATTTTTAGGTTTCACTCTGTTTTCTGCTATATAGATAGATGTGTTTGAAACTCTAAATCAAACACGGTTTGTGCTAGCTCCTTGAAACTTGACCAAATGAAGTAGTTCTAAGTTCTATCTCTACGGTTTGTTTCCTCTTGAAGTACCCCATGCAGAGACTGGTGAAAAACACTTTCGTTTGAAAGGGTTTGCCAAGCTTCCAAAAAACTACTAGTTTGCTGAAATCTCAGCAAACCTTTTTTCACCAAATCTTGATGATACTTGGTGGTAATGATCAGTTCACTAATCCCACTTGGCTACCTAATTTTTATTCTTCTAGGTTGAAGCATTCGTTTCCAGTAACAGTTTGAATTTTTAGGTTTCACTCTGTTTTCTCCTACATAGATAGATGTGTTTGGAATTCTAAATCAAACACGGTTTCTGCTAGCTCCTTGAAACTTGACCAAATGAAGTAGTTCAAAGTTCTATCTCTATGGTTTGTTTCCTCTTGAAGTACCCCATCCAGAGACTGGCGAAAAACACTTTCGTTTGAAAGGGGTTGCCAAGCTTCCAAAAAACTACTAGTTTGCTGAAATCTCAGCAAACATTTTTTCACCAAATCTTGATGATACTTGGTGGTAATGATCAGTTCACTAATCTCACTTAGCTGCCCAACTTTCACTCTTCTAGGTTCAAGCGTTCGTTTCCAGTAACACTTTGAATTTTTAGGTTTCACTCTGTTTTCTGCTATATAGATAGATGTGTTTGAAACTCTAAATCAAACACGGTTTGTGCTAGCTCCTTGAAACTTGACCAAATGAAGTAGTTCTAAGTTCTATCTCTATGGTTTGTTTCCTCTTGAAGTACCCCATGCAGAGACTGGCGAAAAACACTTTCGTTTGAAAGGGGTTGCCAAGCTTCCAAAAAACTACTAGTTTGCTGAAATCTCAGCAAACATTTTTTCACTAAATCTTGATGATACTTGGTGGTAATGATCAGTTCACTAATCTCACTTGGCTGCCCAACTTTCACTCTTCTAGGTTCAAGCGTTCGTTTCCAGTAACACTTTGAATTTTTAGGTTTCACTCTGTTTTCTGCTATATAGATAGATGTGTTTGAAACTCTAAATCAAACACGGTTTATGCTAGCTCCGTGAAACTTGACCAAATGAAGTAATTCCAAGTTCTATCTCTATGGTTTGTTTTCTATTGAAGTACCCCATGCAGAGACTGGCGAAAAACACTTTCGTTTGAAAGGGGTTGCCAAGCTTCCAAAAAACTACTAGTTTGCTGAAATCTCAGCAAACCTTTTTTCACCAAATCTTGATGATACTTGGTGGTAATGATCAGTTCACTAATCCCACTTGGCTGCCCAACTTTCACTCTTCTAGGTTCAAGCGTTCGTTTCCAGTGACACTTTGAATTTTTAGGTTTCACTCTGTTTTCTGCTATATAGATAGAAGTGTTTGAAAATCTAAATCAAACACGGTGTGTGCTAGCTCCTTGAAACTTGACCAAATGAAGTAGTTCAAAGTTCTATCTCTATGGTTTGTTTCCTCTTGAAGTACCCCATGCAGAGACTGGCCAATAACACTTTCGTTTGAAAGGGGTTGCCAAGCTTCCAAAAAACTACTAGTTTGCGGAAATCTCAGCAAACATTTTTTCACCAAATCTTGATGATACTTGGTGGTAATGATCAGTTTACTAATCCCACTTGGCTACCCAATTTTTATTCTTCTAGGTTGAAGCATTCGTTTCCAGTAACAGTTTGAATTTCTAGGTTTCACTCTGTTTTCTCCTACATAGATAGATGTGTTTGGAATTCTAAATCAAACACGGTTTGTGCTAGCTCCTTGAAACTTGACCAAATGAAGTAGTTCTAAGTTCTATCTCTATGGTTTGTTTCCTCTTGAAGTACCCCTTGCAGAGACTGGCGAAAAACACTTTCGTTTGAAAGGGGTTGCCAAGCTTCCAAAAAACTACTAGTTTGCTGAAATCTCAGCAAACATTTTTTCACCAAATCTTGATGATACTTGGTGGTAATGATCAGTTCACTAATCTCACTTGGCTGCCCAACTTTCACTCTTCTAGGTTCAAGCGTTCGTTTCCAGTAACACTTTGAATTTTTAGGTTTCACTCTGTTTTCTGCTATATAGATAGATGTGTTTGAAACTCTAAATCAAACACGGTTTGTGCTAGCTCCTTGAAACTTGACCAAATGAAGTAGTTCTAAGTTCTATCTCTATGGTTTGTTTCCTCTTGAAGTACCCCATGCAGAGACTGGCGAAAAACACTTTCGTTTGAAAGGGTTTGCCAAGCTTCCAAAAAACTACTAGTTTGCTGAAATCTCAGCAAACCTTTTTTCACCAAATCTTGATGATACTTGGTGGTAATGATCAGTTCACTAATCCCACTTGGCTACCTAATTTTTATTCTTCTAGGTTGACGCATTCGTTTCCAGTAACAGTTTGAATTTTTAGGTTTCACTCTGTTTTCTCCTACATAGATAGATGTGTTTGGAATTCTAAATCAAACACGGTTTGTGCTAGCTCCTTGAAACTTGACCAAATGAAGTAGTTCTAAGTTCTATCTCTATGGTTTGTTTCCTCTTGAAGTACCCCATGCAGAGACTGTCGAAAAACACTTTCGTTTGAAAGGGGTTGCCAAGCTTCCAAAAAACTACTAGTTTGATGAAATCTCAGCAAAACTTTTTTCACCAAATCTTGATGATACTTGGTGGTAATGATCAGTTCACTAATCTCACTTGGCTGCCCAACTTTCACTCTTCTAGGTTCAAGCATTCGTTTCCAGTAACACTTTGAATTTTTAGGTTTCACTCTGTTTTCTGCTATATAGATAGATGTGTTTGAATCTCTAAATCAAACACGGTTTGTGCTAGCTCCTTGAAACTTGACCAAATGAAGTAGTTCTAAGTTCTATCTCTATGGTTTGTTTCTTCTTGAAGTACCCCATGCAGAGACTGGCGAAAAACACTTTCGTTTGAAAGGGGTTGCCAAGCTTCCAAAAAACTACTAGTTTGCTGAAATCTCAGCAAACATTTTTTCACCAAATCTTGATGATACTTGGTGGTAATGATCAGTTCACTAATCCCACTTGGCTGCCCAACTTTCACTCTTCTAGGTTCAAGCGTTCGTTTCCAGTAACACTTTGAATTTTTAGGTTTCACTCTGTTTTCTGCTATATAGATAGAAGTGTTTGAAACTCTAAATCAAACACGGTGTGTGCTAGCTCCTTGAAACTTGACCAAATGAAGTAGTTCTAAGTTCTATCTCTATGGTTTGTTTCCTCTTGAAGTACCCCATGCAGAGACTGGCGAAAAACACTTTCGTTTGAAAGGGGTTGCCAAGCTTCCAAAAAACTACTAGTTTGCTGAAATCTCAGCAAACATTTTTTCACCAAATCTTGATGATACTTGGTGGTAATGATCAGTTTACTAATCCCACTTGTCTACCCAATTTTTATTCTTCTAGGTTGAAGCATTCGTTTCCAGTAACAGTTTGAATTTTTAGGTTTCACTCTGTTTTCTCCTACATAGATAGATGTGTTTGGAATTCTAAATCAAACACGGTTTGTGCTAGCTCCTTGAAACTGGACCAAATGAAGTAGTTCTAAGTTCTATCTCTATGGATTGTTTCCTCTTGAAGTACCCCTTGCAGAGACTGGCGAAAAACACTTTCGTTTGAAAGGGGTTGCCAAGCTTCCAAAAAACTACTAGTTTGCTGAAATCTCAGCAAACATTTTTTCACCAAATCTTGATTATACTTGGTGGTAATGATCAGTTCACTAATCTCACTTGGCTGCCCAACTTTCACTCTTCTAGTTTCAAGCGTTCGTTTCCAGTAACACTTTGAATTTTTAGGTTTCACTCTGTTTTCTGCTATATAGATAGAAGTGTTTGAAACTCTAAATCAAACACGGTTTGTGCTAGCTCCGTGAAACTTGACCAAATGAAGTAGTTCTAAGTTTTATCTCTATGGTTTGTTTCCTCTTGATGTACCCCATGCAGAGACTGGCGAAAAACACTTTCGTTTGAAAGGGGTTGCCAAGCTTCCAAAAAACTACTAGTTTGCTGAAATCTCAGCAAACATTTTTTCACCAATCTTGATGATACTTGGTGGTAATGATCAGTTCACTAATCCCACTTGGCTACCCAATTTTTATTCTTCTAGGTTGAAGCATTCGTTTCCAGTAACAGTTTGAATTTGTAGGTTTCACTCTGTTTTCTCCTACATAGATAGCTGTGTTTGGAATTCTAAATCAAACACGGTTTGTGCTACCTCCTTGAAACTTGACCAAATGAAGTAGTTCTAAGTTCTATCTCTATGGTTTGTTTCCTCTTGAAGTACCCCATGCAGAGACTGGCGAAAAACACTTTCGTTTGAAAGGGGTTGCCAAGCTTCCAAAAAACTACTAGTTTGCTGAAATCTCAGCAAACATTTTTTCACCAAATCTTGATGATACTTGGTGGTAATGATCAGTTCACTAATCTCACTTGGCTGCCCAACTTTCACTCTTCTAGGTTCAAGCGTTCGTTTCCAGTAACACTTTGAATTTTTAGGTTTCACTCTGTTTTCTGCTATATAGATAGATGTGTTGGAAACTCTAAATCAAACACGGTTTGTGCTAGCTCCGTGAAACTTGACAAAATGTAGTAGTCCTAAGTTCTATCTCTATGGTTTGTTTCCTCTTGAAGTACCCCATGCAGAGACTGGCGAAAAACACTTTCGTTTGAAAGGGGTTGCCAAGCTTCCAAAAAACTACTAGTTTGCTGAAATCTCAGCAAAACTTTTTTCACCAAATCTTGATGATACTTGGTGGTAATGATCAGTTCACTAATCTCACTTAGCTGCGCCAACATTCACTCTTCTAGGTTCAAGCGTTCGTTTCCAGTAACACTTTGAATTTTTAGGTTTCACTCTGTTTTCTGCTATATAGATAGATGTGTTTGAAACTCTAAATCAAACACGGTTTGTGCTAGCTCCTTGAACCTTGACCAAATGAAGTAGTTCTAAGTTCTATCTCTATGGTTTGTTTCCTCTTGAAGTACCCCATGCAGAGACTGGCGAAAAACACTTTCGTTTGAAAGGGGTAGCCAAGCTTCCAAAAAACTACTAGTTTGCTGAAATCTCAGCAAACATTTTTTCACGAAATCTTGATGATACTTGATGGTAATGATCAGTTCACTAATCTCACTTTGCTGCCCAACTTACACGCTTCTAGGTTCAAGCGTTCGTTTCCAGTAACGCTTTGAATTTTTAGGTTTCACTCTGTTTTCTGCTATATAGATAGATGTGTTTGAAACTCTTAATCTAACACGGTTTGTGCTAGCTCCATGAAACTTGAAAAAATGAAGTAGTTCTAAGTTCTATCTCTATGGTTTGTTTCCTCTTGAAGTACCCCATGCAGAGACTGGCGAAAAACACTTTCGTTTGAAAGGGGTTGCCAAGCTTCCAAAAAACTACTAGTTTGCTGAAATCTCAGCAAAACTTTTTTCACCAAATCTTGATGATACTTGGTGGTAATGATCAGTTCACTAATCTCACTTAGCTGCCCAACATTCACTCTTCTAGGTTCAAGCGTTCGTTTCCAGTAACACTTTGAATTTTTAGGTTTCACTCTGTTTTCTGCTATATAGATAGATGTGTTTGAAACTCTAAATCAAACACGGTTTGTGCTAGCTCCTTGAACCTTGACCAAATGAAGTAGTTCTAAGTTCTATCTCTATGGTTTGTTTCCTCTTGAAGTACCCCATGCAGAGACTGGCGAAAAACACTTTCGTTTGAAAGGGGTTGCCAAGCTTCCAAAAAACTACTAGTTTGCTGAAATCTCAGCAAACATTTTTTCACGAAATCTTGATGATACTTGATGGTAATGATCAGTTCACTAATCTCACTTGGCTGCCCAACATTCACGCTTCTAGGTTCAAGCGTTCGTTTCCAGTAACGCTTTGAATTTTTAGGTTTCACTCTGTTTTCTGCTATATAGATAGATGTGTTTGAAACTCTTAATCAAACACGGTTTGTGCTAGCTCCATGAAACTTGACAAAATGAAGTAGTTCTAAGTTCTATCTCTATGGTTTGTTTCCTCTTGAAGTACCCCATGCAGAGACTGGCGAAAAACACTTTCATTTGAAAGGGGTTGCCAAGCTTCCAAAAACTACTAGTTTGCTGAAATCTCAGCAAACATTTTTTCACCAAATCTTGATGATACTTGGTGGTAATGATCAGTTCACTAATCTCACTTGGCTGCCCAACTTTCACTCTTCTAGTTTCAAGCGTTCGTTTCCAGTAACACTTTGAAATTTTAGGTTTCACTCTGTTTTCTGCTATATAGATAGATGTGTTTGAAACTCTAAATCAAACACGGTTTGTGCTAGCTCCGTGAAACTTGACCGAATGAAGTAGTTCCAAGTTCTATCTCTATGGTTTGTTTCCTCTTGAAGTACCCCATGCAGAGACTGGCGAAAAACACTTTCGTTTGAAAGGGGTTGCCAAGCTTCCAAAAAACTACTAGTTTGCTGAAATCTCAGGAAACCTTTTTTCACCAAATCTTGATGATACTTGGTGGTAATGATCAGTTCACTAATCCCACTTGGCTGCCCAACTTTCACTCTTCTAGGTTCAAGCGTTCGTTTCCAGTAACACTTTGAATTTTTAGGTTTCACTCTGTTTTCTGCTATATAGATAGAAGTGTTTGAAACTCTAAATCAAACACGGTTTGTGCTAGCTCCGTGAAACTTGACCAAATGAAGTAGTTCTAAGTTCTATCTCTATGGTTTGTTTCCTCTTGAAGTACCCCATGCAGAGACTGGCGAAAAACACTTTCGTTTGAAAGGGGTTGCCAAGCTTCCAAAAAACTACTAGTTTGCTGAAATCTCAGCAAACATTTTTTCACCAAATCTTGATGATACTTGGTGGTAATGATCAGTTCACTAATCCCACTTGGCTGCCCAACTTTCACTCTTCTAGGTTCAAGCGTTCGTTTCCAGTAACACTTTGAATTTTTAGGTTTCACTCTGTTTTCTCCTACATAGATAGATGTGTTTGGAATTCTAAATCAAACACGGTTTGTGCTACCTCCTTGAAACTTGACCAAATGAAGTAGTTCTAAGTTCTATCTCTATGGATTGTTTCCTCTTGAAGTACCCCATGCAGAGACTGGCGAAAAACACTTTCGTTTGAAAGGGGTTGCCAAGCTTCCAAAAAACTACTAGTTTGCTGAAATCTCAGCAAACATTTTTTCACCAAATCTTGATGATACTTGGTGGTAATGATCAGTTCACTAATCCCACTTGGCTGCCCAACTTACACTCTTCTAGGTTCAAGCGTTCGTTTCCAGTAACACTTTGAATTTTTAGGTTTCACTCTGTTTTCTGCTATATAGATAGATGTGTTTGAAACTCTAATCAAACACGGTTTGTGCTAGCTCCGTGAAACTTGACCTAATGAAGTAGTTCTAAGTTCTATCTCTACGGTTTGTTTCCTCTTGAAGTACCCCATGCAGAGACTGGCGAAAAAACCTTTCGTTTGAAAGGGGTTGCCAAGCTTCCAAAAACTACTAGTTTGATGAAATCTCAGCAAACATTTTTCAGCAAATCTTGATGATACTTGGTGGTAATGATCAGTTCACTAATCTCACTTTGCTGCCCAACTTTCACGCTTCTAGGTTCAAGCGTTCGTTTCCAGTAACGCTTTGAATTTTAGGTTTCACTCTGTTTTCTGCTATATAGATAGATGTGTTTGAAACTCTTAATCTAACACGGTTTGTGCTAGCTCCATGAAACTTGAAAAAATGAAGTAGTTCTAAGTTCTATCTCTATGGTTTGTTTCCTCTTGAAGTACCCATGCAGAGACTGGCGAAAAACACTTTCGTTTGAAAGGGGTTGCCAAGCTTCCAAAAAACTACTAGTTTGCTGAAATCTCAGCAAAACTTTTTTCACCAAATCTTGATGATACTTGGTGGTAATGATCAGTTCACTAATCTCACTTAGCTGCCCAACATTCACTCTTCTAGGTTCAGCGTTCGTTTCCAGTAACACTTTGAATTTTTAGGTTTCACTCTGTTTTCTGCTATATAGATAGATGTGTTTGAAACTCTAAATCAAACACGGTTTGTGCTAGCTCCTTGAACCTTGACCAAAATGAAGTAGTTCTAAGTTCTATCTCTATGGTTTGTTTCCTCTTGAAGTACCCCATGCAGAGACTGGCGAAAAACACTTTCGTTTGAAAGGGGTTGCCAAGCTTCCAAAAACTACTAGTTTGCTGAAATCTCAGCAACATTTTTTCACGAAATCTTGATGATACTTGATGGTAATGATCAGTTCACTAATCTCACTTGGCTGCCCAACATTCACGCTTCTAGGTTCAAGCGTTCGTTTCAGTAACGCTTTGAATTTTTAGGTTTCACTCTGTTTTCTGCTATATAGATAGATGTGTTTGAAACTCTTAATCAAACACGGTTGTGCTAGCTCCATGAAACTTGACAAAATGAAGTAGTTCTAAGTTCTATCTCTATGTTTGTTTCCTCTTGAAGTACCCCATGCAGAGACTGGCGAAAAACACTTTCATTTGAAAGGGGTTGCCAAGCTTCCAAAAACTACTAGTTTGCTGAAATCTCAGCAAACATTTTTTCACCAAATCTTGATGATACTTGGTGGTAATGATCAGTCACTAATCTCACTTGGCTGCCCAACTTTCACTCTTCTAGGTTCAAGCGTTCTGTTTCCAGTAACACTTTGAAATTTAGGTTTCACTCTGTTTTCTGCTATATAGATAGATGTGTTTGAAACTCTAAATCAAACACGGTTTGTGCTAGCTCCGTGAAACTTGACCGAATGAAGTAGTTCCAAGTTCTATCTCTATGGTTTGTTCCTCTTGAAGTACCCCATGCAGAGACTGGCGAAAAACACTTTCGTTGAAAGGGTTGCCAAGCTTCCAAAAAACTACTAGTTTGCTGAAATCTCAGGAAACTTTTTTCACCAAATCTTGATGATACTTGGTGGTAATGATCAGTTCACTAATCCCACTTGGCTGCCCAACTTTCACTCTTCTAGGTTCAGCGTTCGTTTCCAGTAACACTTTGAATTTTTAGGTTTCACTCTGTTTTCTGCTATATAGATAGAAGTGTTTGAAACTCTAAATCAAACACGGTTTGTGCTAGCTCCGTGAAACTTGACCAAATGAAGTAGTTCTAAGTTCTATCTCTATGGTTTGTTTCCTCTTGAAGTACCCCATGCAGAGACTGGCGAAAAACACTTCGTTTGAAAGGGGTTGCCAAGCTTCCAAAAAACTACTAGTTTGCTGAAATCTCAGCAAACATTTTTTCACCAAATCTTGATGATACTTGGTGGTAATGATCAGTTCACTAATCCCACTTGGCTGCCCAACTTTCACTCTTCTAGGTTCAAGCGTTCGTTTCCAGTAACACTTTGAATTTTTAGGTTTCACTCTGTTTTCTCCTACATAGATAGATGTGTTTGGAATTCTAAATCAAACACGGTTTGTGCTACCTCCTTGAAACTTGACCAAATGAAGTAGTTCTAAGTTCTATCTCTATGGATTGTTTCCTCTTGAAGTACCCCATGCAGAGACTGGCGAAAAACACTTTCGTTTGAAAGGGGTTGCCAAGCTTCCAAAAAACTACTAGTTTGCTGAAATCTCAGCAAACATTTTTTCACCAAATCTTGATGATACTTGGTGGTAATGATCAGTTCACTAATCCCACTTGGCTGCCCAACTTACACTCTTCTAGGTTCAAGCGTTCGTTTCCAGTAACACTTTGAATTTTTAGGTTTCACTCTGTTTTCTGCTATATAGATAGATGTGTTTGAAACTCTAACTCAAACACGGTTTGTGCTAGCTCCGTGAAACTTGACCTAATGAAGTAGTTCTAAGTTCTATCTCTACGGTTTGTTTCCTCTTGAAGTACCCCATGCAGAGACTGGCGAAAAAACCTTTCGTTTGAAAGGGGTTGCCAAGCTTCCAAAAAACTACTAGTTTGATGAAATCTCAGCAAACATTTTTTCAGCAAATCTTGATGATACTTGGTGGTAATGATCAGCTCACTAAGCCCACTTGGCTGCCCAACTTTCACTCTTCTACTTTCAAGCGTTCGTTTCCAGTAACCCTTTGAATTTTTAGGTTTCACTCTGTTTTCTGCTATATAGATAGATGTGTTTGAAACTCTAAATCAAACACGGTTTGTGCTAGCTCCTTGAAACTTGACCAAATGAAGTAGTTCTAAGTTCTATCTCTATGGTTTGTTTCCTCTTGAAGTACCCCATGCAGAGACTGGCGAAAAACACTTTCGTTTGAAAGGGGTTGCCAAGCTTCCAAAAAACTACTAGTTTGATGAAATCTCAGCAAACATTTTTTCAGCAAATCTTGATGATACTTGGTGGTAATGATCAGCTCACTAAGCCCACTTGGCTGCCCAAATTTCACTCTTCTAGGTTCAAGCGTTCGTTTCAGTAACCCTTTGAATTTTTAGGTTTCACTCTGTTTTCTGCTATATAGATAGATGTGTTTGAAACTCTAAATCAAACACGGTTTGTGCTAGCTCCTTGAAACTTGACCAAATGAAGTAGTTCTAAGTTCTATCTCTATGGTTTGTTTCCTCTTGAAGTACCCCATGCAGAGACTGGCGAAAAACACTTTCGTTTGAAAGGGGTTGCCAAGCTTCCAAAAAACTACTAGTTTGCTGAAATCTCAGCAAACATTTTTTCACCAAATCTTGATGATACTTGGTGGTAATGATCAGTTCACTAATCTCACTGGCTGCCCAACTTTCACTCTTCTAGGTTCAAGCGTTCGTTTCCAGTAACACTTTGAATTTTTAGGTTTCACTCTGTTTTCTGCTATATAGATAGATGTGTTTGAAACTCTAAATCAAACACGGTTTGTGTTAGCTCCTTGAAACTTGACCAAATGAAGAAGTTCTAAGTTCTATCTCTATGGTTTGTTTCCTCTTGAAGTACCCCATGCAGAGACTGGCGAAAAACACTTTCGTTTGAAAGGGGTTGCCAAGCTTCCAAAAAACTACTAGTTTGCTGAAATCTCAGCAAACATTTTTTCACCAAATCTTGATGATACTTGGTGGTAATGATCAGTTCACTAATCCCATTTGGCTGCCCAATTTTTATTCTTCTTGGTTGAAGCATTCGTTTCCAGTAACACTTTGAATTTTTAGGTTTCACTCTGTTTTCTGCTATATAGAGAGATGTGTTTGAAACTCTAAATCAAACACGGTTTGTGCTAGCTCCGTGAAACTTGACAAAGTAAGTAGTTCTAAGTTCTATCTCTATGGTTTGTTTCCTCTTGAAGTACCCCATGCAGAGACTGGCGAAAAACACTTTCGTTTGAAAGGGGTTGCCAAGCTTCCAAAAAACTACTAGTTTGCTGAAATCTCAGCAAACATTTTTTTACCAAATCTTGATGATACTTGGTGGTAATGATCAGTTCACTAATCCCAATTGGCTGCCCAATTTTTATTCTTCTAGGTTGAAGCATTCGTTTCCAGTAACAGTTTGAATTTTTAGGATTCACTCTGTTTTCTCATATATAGATAGCTTTGTTTGGAATTCTAAATCAAACACGGTTTGTGCTAGCTCCTTGAAACTTGATCAAATGAAGTAGTTCTAAGTTCTATCTCTATGGCTTGTATCCTCTTGAAGTACCCCATGCAGAGACTGGCGAAAAACACTTTCGTTTGAAAGGGGTTGCCAAGCTTCCAAAAAACTACTAGTTTGCTGAAATCTCAGCAAACATTTTTTCACCAAATCTTCATGATACTTGGTGGTAATGATCAGTTCACTAATCTCACTTGGCTGCCCAACTTTCACTCTTCTAGGTTCAAGTGTTCGTTTCCAGTAACACTTTGAATTTTTAGGTTTCACTCTGTTTTCTGCTATATAGATAGATGTGTTTGAAACTCTAAATCAAACACGGTTTGTGCTAGCTCCTTGAAACTTGACCAAATGAAGTAGTTCTAAGTTCAATCTCTATGGTTTGTTTCCTCTTGAAGTACCCCATGCAGAGACTGGCGAAAAACACTTTCGTTTGAAAGGGGTGGCCAAGCTTCCAAAAAACTACTAGTTTGCTGAAATCTCAGCCAACATTTTTTCACCAAATCTTGATGATACTTGGTGGTAATGATCATTTCACTAATCCCACTTGGCTACACAATTTTTATTCTTCTAGGTTGAAGCATTCGTTTCCAGTAACACTTTGAATTTTTAGGTTTCACTCTGTTTTCTGCTATATAGATAGATATGTTTGAAACTCTAAATCAAACACGGTTTGTGCTACCTCCTTGAAATTTGACCAAAAGAAGTAGTTCTATGTTCTATCTCTATGGTTTGTTTCCTCTTGAAGTACCCCATGCAGAGACTGGCGAAAAACACTTTCGTTTGAAAGGGGTTGCCAAGCTTCCAAAAAACTACTAGTTTGATGAAATCTCAGCAAACATTTTTTCACCAAATCTTGATGATACTTGGTGGTAATGATCAGCTCACTAAGCCCACTTGGCTGCCAAACTTTCACTCTTCTAGGTTCAAGCGTTCGTTTCCAGTAACCCTTTGAATATTTAGGTTTCACTCTGTTTTCTGCTATATAGATAGATGTGTTTGAAACTCTAAATCAAACACGGTTTGTGCTAGCTCCTTGAAACTTGACCAAATGAAGTAGTTCTAAGTTCTATCTCTATGGTTTGTTTCCTCTTGAAGTACCCCATGCAGAGACTGGCGAAAAACACTTTCGTTTGAAAGGGGTTGCCAAGCTTCCAAAAAACTACTAGTTTGCTCAAATCTCAGCAAACCTTTTTTCACCAAATCTTGATGATACTTGGTGGTAATGATCAGTTCACTAATCTCACTTGGCTGCCCAACTTTCACTCTTCTAGGTTCAAGCGTTCGTTTCCAGTAACACTTTGAATTTTTAGGTTTCACTCTGTTTTCTGCTATATAGATAGATGTGTTTGAAACTCTAAATCACGGTTTGTGTTAGCTCCTTGAAACTTGACCAAATGAAGAAGTTCTAAGTTCTATCTCTATGGTGTGTTTCCTCTTGAAGTACCCCATGCAGAGACTGGCGAAAAACACTTTCGATTGAAAGGGGTTGCCAAACTTCCAAAAAACTACTAGTTTTCTGAAATCTCAGCAAACATTTTTTCACCAAAACTTGATGATACTTGGTGGTAATGATCAGCTCACTAAGCCCACTTGACTGCCCAATTTTTACTCTTCTAGGATCAAGCGTTCGTTTCCAGTAACACTTTGAATTTTTAGGTTTCACTCTGTTTTCTGCTAAATAGATAGCTGTGTTTGAAACTCTAAATCAAACACGGTTTGTGCTAGCTCCTTGAAACTTTACCAAATGAAGTAGTTCTATGTTCCATCTCTACGGTTTGTTTCCTCTTGAAGTACACCATGCAGAGACTGGCGAAAAACACTTTCGTTTGAAAGGGGTGGCCAAGCTTCCAAAAAACTACTAGTTTGCTGAAATCTCAGCAAAACTTTTTTCACCAAATCTTAATGATACTTGGTGGTAATGATCAGTTCACTAATCCCATTTGGCTGCCCAATTTTTATTCTTCTAAGTTGAAGCATTCGTTTCCAGTAACACTTTGAATTTTTAGGTTTCACTCTGTTTTCTGCTATATAGATAGATGTGTTTGAAACTCTAAATCAAACACGGTTTGTGCTAGCTCCGTGAAACTTGACCAAGTATGTAGTTCTAAGTTCTATCTCTATGGTTTGTTTCCTCTTGAAGTACCCCATGCAGAGACTGGCGAAAAACACTTTCGTTTGAAAGGGGTTGCCAAGCTTCCAAAAAACTACTAGTTTTCTAAAATCTCAGCAAACATTTTTCACCAAATCTTGATGATACTTGGTGGTAATGATCAGTTCACTAATCCCAATTGGCTGCCCTATTTTTATTCTTCTAGGTTGAAGCATTCGTTTCCAGTAACAGTTTGAATTTTTAGGTTTCACTCCGTTTTCTCATACATAGATAGCTGTGTTTGGAATTCTAAATCAAACACGGTTTGTGCTAGCTCCTTGAAACTTGACCAAATGAAGTAGTTCTAAGTTCTATCTCTATGGTTTGTTTCCTCTTGAAGTACCCCATGCAGAGACTGGCGAAAAACACTTTCGTTTGAAAGGGGTTGCCAAGCTTCCAAAAACTACTAGTTTGCTGAAATCTCAGCAAACATTTTTTCACAAAAACTTGATGATACTTGGTGGTAATGATCATTTCACTAATCCCACTTGGATGCCCAACTTTCACTTTTCTAGGTTCAAGCGTTCGTTTCCAGTAACACTTTGAATTTTTAGGTTTCACTCTGTTTTCTGCTATATAGATAGATGTGTTTGAAACTCTAAATCAAACAAGGTTTGTGCTAGCTCCTTGAAACTTGATCAAATGAAGTAGTTCTAAGTTCTATCTCTATGGTTTGTTTCCTCTTGAAGAACCCCATGCAGAGACTGGCGAAAACCACTTTCGTTTGAAAGGGGTTGCCAAGCTTCCAAAAAACTACTAGTTTGCTGAAATCTCAGCAAACATTTTTTCAACAAATCTTGATGATACTTGGTGGTAATGATCAGCTCACTAAGCCCACTTGGCTGCCCAATTTTTACTCTTCTAGGTTCAAGCGTTCGTTTCCAGTAACACTTTGAATTTTTAGGTTTCACTCTGTTTTCTGCTATATAGATAGATGTGTTTGAAACTCTAAATCAAACACGGTTTGTGCTAGCTCCTTGAAACTTGACCAAATGAAGTAGTTCTAAGTTCTATCTCTATGGTTTGTTTCCTCTGGAAGTACCCCATGCAGAGACTGGCGAAAAACACTTTCGTTTGAAAAGGGTTGAAAAGCTTCCAAAAAATTACTAGTTTGCCGAAATCTCAGCAAACATTTTTTCACATAATCTTGATGATACTTGGTGGTAATGATCAGTTCACTAATCCCACTTGGCTGCCCAACTTTCACTCTTCTTGGTTCAAGCGTTCGTTTCCAGTAACACTTTGAATTTTTAGGTTTCACTCTGTTTTCTGCTATATAGATAGATGTGTTTGAAACTCTAAATCAAACACGGTTTGTGCTAGCTCCGTGAAACTTGACAAAATGAAGTACTCCTAAGTTCTATCTCTATGGTTTGTTTCCTCTTGAAGTACCCCATGCAGAGACTGGAGAAAAACACTTTTGTTTGAAAAGGGTTGCCAAGCTTCCAAAAAACTACTAGTTTGCTGAAATCTCAGCAAACATTTTTTCACCAAATCTTGATGATACTTGGTGGTAATGATCAGTTCACTAATCCCACTTGGCTGCCCAACTTTCACTCTTCTAGGTTCAAGCGTTCGTTCCCAGTAACCCTTTGAATTTTTAGGTTTCACTCTGTTTTCTCCTACATAGATAGCTGTGTTTGGAATTCTAAATCAAACATGGTTTGTGATAGCTCCTTGAAACTTGACCAAATGAAGTAGTTCTAAGTTCTATCTCTTTGGTTTTTTTCCTCTTGAAGTACCCCATGCAGAGACTGGCGAAAAACACTTTCGTTTGAAAGGGGTTGCCAAGCTTCCAAAAAACTACTAGTTTGCTGAAATCTCAGCAAACCTTTTTTCACCAAATCTTCATGATACTTGGTGGTAATGATCATTTCACTAATCCCACTTGGCTGCCCAACATTCACTCTTCTAGGTTCAATCATTCGTTTCCAGTAACACTTTGAATTTTTAGGTTTCACTCTGTTTTCTGCTATATAGATAGATGTGTTTGAAACTCTAAATCAAACACGGTTTGTGCTAGCTCCTTGAAACTTGACCAAATGAAGTAGTTCTAAGTTCAATCTCTATGGTTTGTTTCCTCTTGAAGTACCCCATGCAGAGACTGGCGAAAAACACTTTCGTTTGAAGGGGGTGGCCAAGCTTCCAAATAACTACTAGTTTGCTGAAATCTCAGCCAACATTTTTTCACCAAATCTTGATGATACTTGGTGGTAATGATCATTTCACTAATCCCACTTGGCTACACAATTTTTATTCTTCTAGGTTGAAGCATTCGTTTCCAGTAACACTTTGAATTTTTAGGTTTCACTCTGTTTTCTGCTATATAGATAGATGTGTTTGAAACTCTAAATCTAACACGGTTTGTGCTACCTCCTTGAAATTTGACCAAATGAAGTAGTTCTATGTTCTATCTCTATGGTTTGTTTCCTCTTGAAGTACCCCATGCAGAGACTGGCGAAAAACACTTTCATTTGAAAGGGGTTGCCAAGCTTCCAAAAAACTACTAGTTTGATGAAATCTCAGCAAACATTTTTTCAGCAAATCTTGATGATATTGGTGGTAATGATCAGCTCACTAAGCCCACTTGGCTGCCCAACTTTCACTCTTCTAGGTTCAAGCGTTCGTTTCCAGTAACCCTTTGAATTTTTAGGTTTCACTCTGTTTTCTGCTATATAGATAGATGTGTTTGAAACTCTAAATCAAACACGGTTTGTGCTAGCTCCTTGAAACTTGACCAAATGAAGTAGTTCTAAGTTCTATCTCTATGGTTTGTTTCCTCTTGAAGTACCCCATGCAGAGACTGGCGAAAAACACTTTCGTTTGAAAGGGGTTGCCAAGCTTCCAAAAAACTACTAGTTTGCTGAAATCTCAGCAAACCTTTTTTCACCAAATCTTGATGATACTTGGTGGTAATGATCAGTTCACTAATCTCACTTGGCTGCCCAACTTTCACTCTTCTAGGTTCTAGCGTTCGTTTCCAGTAACACTTTGAATTTTTAGGTTTCACTCTGTTTTCTGCTATATAGATAGATGTGTTTGAAACTCTAAATCAAACACGGTTTGTGTTAGCTCCTTGAAACTTGACCAAATGAAGAAGTTCTAAGTTCTATCTCTATGGTTTGTTTCCTCTTGAAGTACCCCATGCAGAGACTGGCGAAAAACACTTTCGTTTGAAAGGGGTTGCCAAGCTTCCAAAAAACTACTAGTTTTCTGAAATCTCACCAAACATTTTTTCACCAAATCTTGATGATACTTGGTGGTAATGATCAGCTCACTAAGCCCACTTGGCTGCCCAATTTTTACTCTTCTAGGTTCAAGCGTTCGTTTCCAGTAACACTTTGAATTTTTAGGTTTCACTCTGTTTTCTGCTAAATAGATAGCTGTGTTTGAAACTCTAAATCAAACACGGTTTGTGCTAGCTCTTTGAAACTTTACCAAATGAAGTAGTTCTATGTTCCATCTCTACGGTTTGTTTCCTCTTGAAGTACACCATGCAGAGACTGGCGAAAAACACTTTCGTTTGAAAGGGGTGGCCAAGCTTCCAAAAAACTACTAGTTTGCTGAAATCTCAGCAAAACTTTTTTCACCAAATCTTAATGATACTTGGTGGTAATGATCAGTTCACTAATCCCATTTGGCTGCCCAATTTTTATTCTTCTAGGTTGAAGCATTCGGTTCCAGTAACACTTTGAATTTTTAGGTTTCACTCTGTTTTCTGCTATATAGATAGATGTGTTTGAAACTCTAAATCAAACACGGTTTGTGCTAGCTCTGTGAAACTTGACAAAGTAAGTAGTTCTAAGTTCTATCTCTATGGTTTGTTTCCTCTTGAAGTACCCCATGCAGAGACTGGCGAAAAACACTTTCGTTTGAAAGGGGTTGCCAAGCTTCCAAAAAACTACTAGTTTTCTGAAATCTCAGCAAACATTTTTTCACCAAATCTTGATGATACTTGGTGGTAATGATCAGTTCACTAATCCCAATTGGCTGCCCAATTTTTATTCTTCTAGGTTGAAGCATTCGTTTCCAGTAACAGTTTGAATTTTTAGGTTTCACTCTGTTTTCTCATACATAGATAGCTGTGTTTGGAATTCTAAATCAAACACGGTTTGTGCTAGCTCCTTGAAACTTGACCAAATGAAGTAGTTCTAAGTTCTATCTCTATGGTTTGTTTCCTCTTGAAGTACCCCATGCAGAGACTGGCGAAAAACACTTTCGTTTGAAAGGGGTTGCCAAGCTTCCAAAAACTACTAGTTTGCTGACATCTCAGCAAACATTTTTTCACCAAAACTTGATGATACTTGGTGGTAATGATCATTTCACTAATCCCACTTGGATGCCCAACTTTCACTCTTCTAGGTTCAAGCGTTCGTTTCCAGTAACACTTTGAATTTTTAGGTTTCACTCTGGTTTCTGCTATATAGATAGATGTGTTTGAAACTCTAAATCAAACACGGTTTGTGCTAGCTCCTTGAAACTTGACCGAATTAAGTAGTTCTAAGTTCTATCTCTATGGTTTGTTTCCTCTTGAAGTACCCCATGCAGAGACTGGCGAAAAACACTTTCCTTTGAAAGGGGTGGCCAAGCTTCCAAAAAACTACTAGTTTGCTGAAATATCAGCAAACATTTTTTCACCAAAACTTGATGATACTTGGTGGTAATGATCAGTTCACTAAGCCCACTTGGCTGCCCAATTTTTACTCTTCTAGGTTCAAGCGTTCGTTTCCAGTAACACTTTGAATTTTTAGGTTTCACTCTGTTTTCTGCTTTATAGATAGATGTGTTTGAAACTGTAAATCAAACACGGTTTGTGCTAGCTTTTTGAAACTTTACCAAATGAACTAGTTCTATGTTCCATCTCTATGGTTTGTTTCCTCTTGAAGTACACCATGCAGAGACTGGCGAAAAACACTTTCATTTGAAAGGGGTGGCCAAGCTTCCAAAAAACTACTAGTTTGCTGAAATGTCAGCAAACATTTTTTCACATAATCTTGATGATACTTGGTGGTAATGATCAGTTCACTAATCCCAATTGGCTGCCCAACTTTCACTCTTCTAGGTTCAAGCGTTCGTTTCCAGTAACACTTTGAATTTTTAGGTTTCACTCTTTTTTCTGCTATATAGATAGATGTGTTTGAAACTCTAAATCAAACAAGGTTTGTGCTAGCTCCTTGAAACTTGATCAAATGAAGTAGTTCTAAGTTCTATCTCTATGGTTTGTTTCCTCTTGAAGTACCCCATGCAGAGACTGGCCAAAAACACTTTCGTTTGAAAGGGGTTGCCAAGCTTCCAAAAAACTACTAGTTTGCTGAAATCTCAGCAAACATTTTTTCACATAATCTTGATGATACTTGGTGGTAATGATCAGTTCACTAATCCCAATTGGCTGCCCAACTTTCACTCTTCTAGGTTCAAGCGTTCGTTTCCAGTAACACTTTGAATTTTTAGGTTTCACTCTTTTTTCTGCTATATAGATAGATGTGTTTGAAACTCTAAATCAAACAAGGTTTGTGCTAGCTCCTTGAAACTTTACCAAATGAAGTAGTTCTATGTTCCATCTCTACGGTTTGTTTCCTCTTGAAGTACACCATGCAGAGACTGGGGAAAAACACTTTCGTTTGAAAGGGGTTGCCAAGCTTCCAAAAAACTACTAGTTTGCTGAAATCTCAGCAAAACTTTTTTCACCAAATCTTGATGATACTTGGTGGTAATGATCAGTTTACTAATCCCAATTGGCTGCCCAATTTTTATTCTTCTAGGTTGAAGCATTCGTTTCCAGTAACAGTTTGAATTTTTAGGATTCACTCTGTTTTCTCATACATAGATACCTTTGTTTGGAATTCTAAATCAAACACGGTTTGTGCTAGCTCCTTGAAACTTGACCAAATGAAGTAGTTCGAAGTTCTATCTCTATGGTTTGTTTCTTCTTGAAGTACCCCATGCAGAGACTGGCGAAAAACACTTTCGTTTGAAAGGGGTTGCCAAGCTTCCAAAAAACTACTAGTTTGCTGAAATCTCAGCAAACCTTTTTTCACCAAATCTTGACGATACTTGGTGGTAATGATCAGTTCACTAATCCCACTTGGCTGCCCAACTTTCACTCTTCTAGGTTCAAGCGTTCGTTTCCAGTAACACTTTGAATTTTTAGGTTTCACTGTTTTCTGCTCTATAGATAGATGTGTTTGAAACTCTAAATCAAACACGGTTTGTGCTAGCTCCTTGAAACTTGATCAAATGAAGTAGTTCTAAGTTCTATCTCTATGGTTTGTTTCCTCTTGTAGTACCCCATGCAGAGACTGGCGAAAAACACTTTCGTTTGAAAGGGGTTGCCAAGCTTCCAAAAAACTACTAGTTTGCTGAAATCTCAGCAAACATTTTTTCACCAAATCTTGATGATACTTGGTGGTAATGATCAGTTCACTAATCCCACTTGGCTACCCAATTTTTATTCTTCTAGGTTGAAGCATTCGTTTCCAGAAACAGTTTGAATTTTTAGGTTTCACTCTGTTTTCTCCTACATAGATAGATGTGTTTGGAATTCTAAATCAAACACGGTTTGTGCTAGCTCCTTGAAACTTGACCAAATGAAGTAGTTCTAAGTTCTATCTCTATGGTTTGTTTCCTCTTGAAGTACCCCATGCAGAGACTGGCGAAAAACACTTTCGTTTGAAAGGGGTTGCCAAGCTTCCAAAAAACTACTAGTTTGCTGAAATCTCAGCAAACATTTTTTCACCAAATCTTGATGATACTTGGTGGTAATGATCAGTTTACTAATCCCACTTGGCTGCCCAATTTTTCTTCTTCTAGGTTGAAGCATTCGTTTCCAGTAGCAGTTTGAATTTTTAGGTTTCACTCTGTTTTCTCCTACATAGATAGCTGTGTTTGGAATTCTAAATCAAACATTGTTTGTGTTAGCTCCTTGAAACTTGACCAAATGAAGTAGTTCAAAGTTCTATCTCTATGGTTTGTTTCCTCTTGAAGTACCCCATGCAGAGAATGGCGAAAAACACTTTCGTTTGAAAGGGGTTGCCAAGCTTCCAAAAAACTACTAGTTTGCTGAAATCTCAGCAAATATTTTTTCACCAAAACTTGATGATACTTGGTGGTAATGATCAGTTCACTAATCCCACTTGGCTGCCCAACTTTCACTCTTCTAGGTTCAAGCGTTCGTTTCCAGTAACACTTTGAATTTTTAGGTTTCACTCTGCTTTCTGCTATATAGATAGATGTGTTTGAAACTCTAAATCAAACACGGTTTGTGCTAGCTCCTTGAAACTTGATCAAATGAAGTAGTTCTAAGTTCTATCTCTATGGTTTGTTTCCTCTTGAAGTACCCCATGCAGAGACTGGCGAAAAACACTTTCGTTTGAAAGGGGTGGCCAAGCTTCCAAAAAACTACTAGTTTGCTGAAATCTCAGCAAAACTTTTTTCACCAAATCTTGATGATACTTGGTGGTAATGATCAGTTCACTAATCTCACATGGCTGCCCAACTTTCACTCTTCTAGGTTCAAGCGTTCGTTTCCAGTTACACTTTGAATTTTTAGGTTTCACTCTGTTTTCTGCTATATAGATAGATGTGTTTGAAACTCTAAATCAAACACGGTTTGTGCTAGCTCCTTGAAACTTGACCAAATGAAGTAGTTCTAAGTTCTATCTCTATGGTTTGTTTCCTCTTGAAGTACCCCATGCAGAGACTGGCGAAAAACACTTTAGTTTGAAAGGGGTTGCCAAGCTTCCAAAAAACTACTAGTTTGCTGAAATCTCAGCAAAACTTTTTTCACCAAATCTTGATGATACTTGGTGGTAATGATCAGTTCACTAATCTGACTTGGCTGCCCAACTTTCACTCTTCTAGGTTCAAGCGTTCGTTTCCAGTAACACTTTGAATTTTTAGGTTTCACTCTGTTTTCTGCTATATAGATAGATGTGTTTGAAACTCTAAATCAAACACGGTTTGTGCTAGCTCCGTGAAACTTGACAAAATAAGTAGTTCTAAGTTCTATCTCTATGGTTTGTTTCCTCTTGAAGTACCCCATGCAGAGACTGGCAAAAAACACTTTCGTTTGGAAGGGGTTGCCAAGCTTCCAAAAAACTACTAGTTTGCTGAAATCTCAGCAAACCTTTTTTCACCAAATCTTGATGATACTTGGTGGTAATGATCAGTTTACTAATCCCAATTGGCTGCCCAATTTTTATTCTTCTAGGTTGAAGCATTCGTTTCCAGTAGCAGTTTGAATTTTTAGGTTTCACTCTGTTTTCTCCTACATAGATAGCTGTGTTTGGAATTCTAAATCAAACATTGTTTGTGTTAGCTCCTTGAAACTTGACCAAATGAAGTAGTTCAAAGTTCTATCTCTATGGTTTGTTTCCTCTTGAAGTACCCCATGCAGAGAATGGCGAAAAACACTTTCGTTTGAAAGGGGTTGCCAAGCTTCCAAAAAACTACTAGTTTGCTGAAATCTCAGGAAATATTTTTTCACCAAAACTTGATGATACTTGGTGGTAATGATCAGTTCACTAATCCCACTTGGCTGCCCAACTTTCACTCTTCTAGGTTCAAGCGTTCGTTTCCAGTAACACTTTGAATTTTTAGGTTTCACTCTGCTTTCTGCTATATAGATAGATGTGTTTGAAACTCTAAATCAAACACGGTTTGTGCTAGCTCCTTGAAACTTGATCAAATGAAGTAGTTCTAAGTTCTATCTCTATGGTTTGTTTCCTCTTGAAGTACCCCATGCAGAGACTGGCGAAAAACACTTTCGTTTGAAAGGGGTGGCCAAGCTTCCAAAAAACTACTAGTTTGCTGAAATCTCAGCAAAACTTTTTTCACCAAATCTTGATGATACTTGGTGGTAATGATCAGTTCACTAATCTGACTTGGCTGCCCAACTTTCACTCTTCTAGGTTCAAGCGTTCGTTTCCAGTAACACTTTGAATTTTTAGGTTTCACTCTGTTTTCTGCTATATAGATAGATGTGTTTGAAACTCTAAATCAAACACGGTTTGTGCTAGCTCCGTGAAACTTGACAAAATAAGTAGTTCTAAGTTCTATCTCTATGGTTTGTTTCCTCTTGAAGTACCCCATGCAGAGACTGGCAAAAAACACTTTCGTTTGGAAGGGGTTGCCAAGCTTCCAAAAAACTACTAGTTTGCTGAAATCTCAGCAAACCTTTTTTCACCAAATCTTGATGATACTTGGTGGTAATGATCAGTTTACTAATCCCAATTGGCTGCCCAATTTTTATTCTTCTAGGTTGAAGCATTCGTTTCCAGTAGCAGTTTGAATTTTTAGGTTTCACTCTGTTTTCTCCTACATAGATAGCTGTGTTTGGAATTCTAAATCAAACATTGTTTGTGTTAGCTCCTTGAAACTTGACCAAATGAAGTAGTTCAAAGTTCTATCTCTATGGTTTGTTTCCTCTTGAAGTACCCCATGCAGAGAATGGCGAAAAACACTTTCGTTTGAAAGGGGTTGCCAAGCTTCCAAAAAACTACTAGTTTGCTGAAATCTCAGGAAATATTTTTTCACCAAAACTTGATGATACTTGGTGGTAATGATCAGTTCACTAATCCCACTTGGCTGCCCAACTTTCACTCTTCTAGGTTCAAGCGTTCGTTTCCAGTAACACTTTGAATTTTTAGGTTTCACTCTGCTTTCTGCTATATAGATAGATGTGTTTGAAACTCTAAATCAAACACGGTTTGTGCTAGCTCCTTGAAACTTGATCAAATGAAGTAGTTCTAAGTTCTATCTCTATGGTTTGTTTCCTCTTGAAGTACCCCATGCAGAGACTGGCGAAAAACACTTTCGTTTGAAAGGGGTGGCCAAGCTTCCAAAAAACTACTAGTTTGCTGAAATCTCAGCAAAACTTTTTTCACCAAATCTTGATGATACTTGGTGGTAATGATCAGTTCACTAATCTCACATGGCTGCCCAACTTTCACTCTTCTAGGTTCAAGCGTTCGTTTCCAGTAACACTTTGAATTTTTAGGTTTCACTCTGTTTTCTGCTATATAGATAGATGTGTTTGAAACTCTAAATCAAACACGGTTTGTGCTAGCTCCTTGAAACTTGACTAAATGAAGTAGTTCTAAGTTCTATCTCTATGGTTTGTTTCCTCTTGAAGTACCCCATGCAGAGACTGGCGAAAAAAACTTTAGTTTGAAAGGGGTTGCCAAGCTTCCAAAAAACTACTAGTTTGCTGAAATCTCAGC
>NW_027510580.1:0-32661 GCF_048772815.1 Callospermophilus lateralis | reverse complement strand
ACTTTATTGTGTCAAGTTTCAAGAAGCTAGCACAAACCGTGTTTGATTTAGAGTTCTAACTGCATCTGTCATATAGGAGAAAACAGAGTGAAACCTATAATTTCTAACTGTTCCAGCAAACGAATGCTACAACCTAGAAGAACAAAACTTGGGCATCCACGTTTGATTGGTGTACTGATCAATACTTGAAAGTATCATGAAGATTGGATGAAAAAATATATGTTGAGATTTCAGGAGACGGTAGTTTTTTGGAAGCTTAACAACGCCTTTCATTGAAAGTGTTATTCGCCAGTCTCTGCTTACGGCTACATCAAGAGGAAACAAACCTTAGAGATACAATGTAGAACTACTTTATTGTGTCAAGTTTCAAGAAGCTAGCACAAACCATGTTTGATTTAGAGTTCGAACTGCATCTGTCAATATAGGAGAAAACAGAGTGAAAACTAAAAATTCAAACTGTTACTGCAAACGAATGCGTCAACCTAGGAGAACGAAACTTGAACATCCACGTTTTATTGGTGTACTGCTCATTACTTGAAATTATCATGAAGGTCAGAAAAAAAATATGTTGAGATTTCAGGAGACTGTAGTATTTTGGCAGCCTAACAAGGCCTTTCATTGAATGTGTCTTTCGTCAGTCTCTGCTCAGGTCTACATCCAGAGGAAAAAAAAAATAAAAATAGAATGTAGAACTACTTTACTGTTTCAAGTTTCAAGAAGCTAGCACAAACCGTGTTTGATTTAGAGTTCGAACTACATTTGTCAATATAAGAGCAAAGAGTGAAACCTTAAAATTCAAACTGTTACTCCAAAAGAAATGCTTCAATTTAGGAGAACTAAACTTTGGCATCCAAGTGGGATTTGTGAACTGATCATTACTTGAAAGTATCATGAAGATTGGATGAAAAAAATATATGTTGAGATTTCAGGAGACTCTAGTGTGTTGGAAGTTTGGCAACCCCTTTAAGTATAAGTGTTATTCGCCAGTCCCAGATTTAGGATACAAGAGGAAACAAACCTTAGAGATAGAACGTAGAACTACTTTATTGTGTCAAGTTTCAAGAAGCTAGCACAAACCGTGTTTGATTTAGAATTCTAACTGCATCTGTCAATATAGGAGAAAACAGAGTGAAACTTATAATTTCTAACTGTTGATGCAAACGAATGCTACAACCTAGAAGAACAAAACTTGGGCATCTACGTTTGATTGGTGTACTGATCAATACTTGAAAGAATCATGAAGATTGGATGAAAAAATATATGTTGAGATTTCAGGAGACGGTAGATATTTGGAAGCTTAACAATGCCTTTCATTGAAAGTGTTATTCTCCAGTCTCTGCTTAAATCTACATCAAGAGGAAACAAACCTTAGAGATAGAACGTAGAACTACTTTATTTTGTCAAGTTTCAAGAAGCTAGCACAAACCATGTTTGATTTAGAGTTCGAACTGCATCTGTCAATATAGGAGAAAACAGAGTGAAACCTATAATTTCTAACTGTTCCTGCAAACGAATGCTACAACCTAGAAGAACAAAACTTGGGCATCCACGTTTGATTGGTGTACTGATCAATACTTGAAAGAATCATGAAGATTGGATGAAAAAATATATGTTGAGATTTCAGGAGACGGTAGTTTTTTGGAAGCTTAACAACGCCTTTCATTGAAAGTGTTATTCGCCAGTCTCTGCTTAAGGCTACATCAAGAGGAAACAAACCTTAGAGATAGAACGTAGAACTACTTTATTCTGTCAAGTTTCAAGAAGCTAGCACAAACCATGTTTGATTTAGAGTTCGAACTGCATCTGTCCATATAAGAGAAACCAGAGTGAAAACTAAAAATTCAAACTGTTACTGCAAACGAATGCTTCAACCTAGGAGAACGAAACTTGAACATCCACGTTTTATTGGTGTACTGCTCATTACTTGAAATTATCATGAAGGTCGGAAAAAAAAATATGTTGAGATTTCAGGAGACTGTAGTATTTTGGCGGCCTAACAACGCCTTTCATTGAATGTGTCTTTCGTCTGTCTCTGCTTAGGTCTACATCCAGAGGAAACAAAAAATAAAAATAGAATGTAGAACTACTTTACTGTTTCAAGTTTCAAGAAGCTAGCACAAACCGTGTTTGATTTAGGACTTCGAACTACATTTGTCAATATAGGAGAAAACAGAGTGAAACCTAAAAATTCAAACTGTTATTCCAAAAGAATGCTTCAATCTAGGAGAACTAAGCTTTGGCATCCAAGTGGGATAGGTGTACTGATCATTACTTGAAAGTATCATGAAGATTGGATGAAAAAATATATGTTGAGATTTCAGGAGACTCTAGTGTGTTGGAAGTTTGGCAACCCCTTTCAGTATAAGTGTTATTCGCCAGTCCCAGCTTTAGGATACAAGAGGGAAACAAACCTTAGAGATAGAACGTAGAACTACTTTATTGTGTCAAGTTTCAAGAAGCTAGCACAAACCGTGTTTGATTTAGAGTTCTAACTGCATCTGTCAATATAGGAGAAAACAGAGTGAAACCTATAATTTCTAACTGTTCCTGCAAACGAATGCTACAACCTAGAAGAACAAAACTTGGGCATCCACGTTTGATTGGTGTACTGATCAATACTTGAAAGAATCATGAAGATTGGATGAATAAATATATGTTGAGATTTCAGGAGACGGTAGTTTTTGGAAGCTTAACAACGCATTTCATTGAAAGTGTTATTCGCCAGTCTCTGCTTAAGGCTACATCAAGAGCAAACAAACCTTAGAGATAGAACGTAGAACTACTTTATTGTGTCAAGTTTCAAGAAGCTAGCACAAACCGTGTTTGATTTAGAGTTCGAACTGCATCTGTCAATATAGGAGAAAACAGAGTGAAACCTATATTTCTAACTGTTCATGCAAACGAATGCTACAACCTAGAAGAACAAAACTTGGGCATCCACGTTTGATTGGTGTACTGATCAATACTTGAAAGAATCATGAAGATTGGATGAAAAAATATACGTTGAGATTTCAGGAGACGGTAGTATTTTGGAAGCTTAACAACGCCTTTCATTGAAAGTGTTATTCGCCAGTCTCTGCTTAAGACTACATCAAGAGGAAACAAACCTTAGAGATAGAACGTAGAACTACTTTATTGTGTCAAGTTTCAAGAAGCTAGCACAAACCATGTTTGATTTAGAGTTCGAACTGCATCTGTCAATATAGGAGAAAACAGAGTGAAAACTAAAAATTCAAACTGTTATTCCAAAAGAATGCTTCAATCTAGGAGAACTAAACTTTGGCATCCAAGTGGGATTGGTGTACTGATCATTACTTGAAAGTATCATGAAGATTGGATGAAAAAATATATGTTGCGATTTCAGGAGACTCTAGGGTGTTGGAAGTTTGGCAACCCCTTTCAGTATAAGTGTTATTCGCCAGTCCCAGCTTTAGGATACAAGAGGAAACAAACCTTAGAGATAGAACGTAGAACTACTTTATTGTGTCAAGTTTCAAGAAGCTAGCACAAACCGTGTTTGATTTAGAGTTCTAACTGCATCTGTCAATATAGGAGAAAACAGAGTGAAACCTATAATTTCTAACTGTTCCTGCAAACGAATGCTACAACCTAGAAGAACAAAACTTGGGCATCCACGTTTGATTGGTGTACTGATCAATACTTGAAAGAATCATGAAGATTGGATGAAAAAATATATGTTGAGATTTCAGGAGACGGTAGTTTTTTGGAAGCTTAACAACGCCTTTCATTGAAAGGGTTATTCGCCAGTCTCTGCTTAAGGCTACATCAAGAGCAAACAAACCTTAGAGATAGAACGTAGAACTACTTTATTGTGTCAAGTTTCAAGAAGCTAGCACAAACCATGTTTTATTTAGAGTTCAAACTGCATCTGTCAATATAGGAGAAAACAGAGTGAAAACTAAAAATTCAAACTGTTACTGCAAACGAATGCTTCAATCTAGGAGAACGAAAGTTGAACATCCACGTTTTATTGGTGTACTGCTCATTACTTGAAATTATCATGAAGGTCGGAAAAAAAATATGTTGAGTTTTCAGGAGACTGTAGTATTTTGGCAGCCTAATAACGCCTTTCATTGAATGTGTCTTTCGTCAGTCTCTGCTTAGGTCTACATCCAGAGGAAACAAAAAATAAAAATAGAATGTAGAACTACTTTACTGTTTCAAGTTTCAAGAAGCTAGCACAAACCGTGTTTGATTTAGAGTTCGAACTACATTTGTCAATACAGGAGAAAACAGAGTGAAACCTAAAAATTCAAACTGTTACTCCAAAAGAATGCTTCAATCTAGGACAACTAAACTTTGGCATCCAAGTGGGATTGGTGTACTGATCATTACTTGAAAGTATCATGAAGATTGGATGAAAAAATATATGTTGAGATTTCAGGAGACTCCAGTGTGTTGGAAGTTTGGCAGCCCCTTTCACTATAAGTGTTATTCGCCAGTCCCAGCTTTAGGATACAAGAGGAAACAAACCTTAGAGATAGAACGTAGAACTACTTTATTGTGTCCAGTTTCAAGAAGCTAGCACAAACCGTGTTTGATTTAGAGTTCTAACTGCATCTGTCAATATAGGAGAAAACAGAGTGAAACCTATAATTTCTAACTGTTCCTGCAAACGAATGCTACAACCTAGAAGAACAAAACTTGGACATCCACGTTTGATTGGTGTACTGATCAATACTTGAAAGAATCATGAAGATTGGATGAAAAAATATATGTTGAGATTTCAGGAGACGGTAGTTTTTGGAAGCTTAACAAGGCCTTTCATTGAAAGGGTTATTCGCCAGTCTCTCCTTAAGGCTACATCAAGAGGAAACAAACCTTAGAGATAGAACGTAGAACTACTTTATTGTGTCAAGTTTCAAGAAGCTAGCACAAACCATGTTTGATTTAGAGTTCGAACTGCATTTGTCAATATAGGAGAAAACAGAGTGAAAATTAAAATTCAAACTGTTACTGCAAACGAATGCTTCAACCTAATAGAACGAAAGTTGAACATCCACGTTTTATTGGTGTACTGCTCATTACTTGAAAATCATCATGAAGGTCGGAAAAAAAATATGTTGAGATTTCAGGAGACTGTAGTATTTTGGCAGCCTAATAATGCCTTTCATTGAATGTGTCTTTCGTCAGTCTCTGCTTAGGTCTACATCCAGAGGAAACAATAAATAAAAATAGAATGTAGAACTACTTTACTGTTTCAAGTTTCAAGAAGCTAGCACAAACCGTGTTTGATTTAGAGTTTGAACTACATTTGTCAATATAGGAGAAAACAGAGTGAAACCTAAAAATTCAAACTGTTACTCCAAACGAATGCTTCAATCTAGGAGAACTAAACTTTGGCATCCAAGTGGGATTGGTGTACTGATCATTACTTGAAAGTATCATGAAGATTGGATGAAAAAATATATGTTGAGATTTCAGGAGACTCTAGTGTGTTGGAAGTTTGGCAACCCCTTTCAGTATAAGTGTTATTCGCCAGTCCCAGCTTTAGGATACAAGAGGAAACAAACCTTAGAGATAGAATGTAGAACTACTTTATTGTGTCAAGTTTCAAGAAGCTAGCACAAATCGTGTTTGATTTAGAGTTCTAACTGCATCTGTCAATATAGGAGAAAACAGAGTGAAACCTATAATTTCTAACTGTTCCTGCAAACGAATGCTACAACCTAGAAGAACAAAACTTGGGCATCCACGTTTGATTGGTGTACTGATCAATACTTGAAGGAATCATGAAGATTCTATGAAAAAATATATGTTGAGATTTCAGGAGACGGTAGTATTTTGGAAGCTTAACAACGCCTTTCAGTGAAAGTGTTATTCGCCAGTCTCTGCTTAAGGCTACATCAAGAGGAAACAAACCTTAGAGATAGAACGTAGAACTACTTTATTGTATCAAGTTTCAAGAAGCTAGCACAAACCATGTTTGATTTAAGTTCGAACTGCATCTGTCAATATAGGAGAAAACAGAGTGAAAACTAAAAATTCAAACTGTTACTGCAAACGAATACTTCAACTTCGGAGAAGGAAACTTGAAAATCCACGTTTTATTGGTGTACTGCTCTTTACTTGAAATTATCATGAAGGTCGGAAAAAAAATATGTTGAGATTTCAGGAGACTGTAGTATTTTGGCAGCCTAACAACGCCTTTCATTGAATGTGTCTTTCGTCAGTCTCTGCTTAGGTCTACATCCAGAGGAAATAAAAAATAAAAATAGAATGTAGAACTACTTTACTGTTTCAAGTTTCAAGAAGCTAGCACAAACCGTGTTTGATTTAGAGTTCGAACTACATTTGTCAATATAGAAGAAAACAGAGTGAAACCTAAAAATTCAAACTGTTACTCCAAAAGAATGCTTCAATCTAGGAGAACTAAAATTTTGGCATCCAAGTGGGATTGGTGTACTGATCATTACTTGAAAGTATCATGAAGATTGGATGAAAAAATATATGTTGAGATTTCAGGAGACTCTAGTGTGTTGGAAGTTTGGCAACCCCTTTCAGTATAAGTGTTATTCGCCAGTCCCAGCTTTAGGATACAAGAGGAAACAAACCTTAGAGATAGAACGTAGAACTACTTTATTGTGTCAAGTTTCAAGAAGCTAGCACAAACCGTGTTTGATTTTAGAGTTCTAACTGCATCTGTCAATATAGGAGAAAACAGAGTGAAACCTATAATTTCTAACTGTTCCTGCAAACGAATGCTACAAACTAGAAGAACAAAAGTTGGGCATCCACGTTTGATTGGTGTACTGATCAATACTTGAAAGAATCATGAAGATTGGATGAAAAATATATGTTGAGATTTCAGGAGACGGTAGTTTTTTGGAAGCTTAACAACGCCTTTCATTGAAAGTGTTATTCGCCCGTCTCTGCTTAAGGCTACATCAAGAGGAAACAAACCTTAGAGATAGAACGTAGAACTACTTTATTGTGTCAAGTTTCGAGAAGCTAGCACAAACCATGTTTGATTTAGAGTTCGAACTGCATCTGTCAATATAGGAGAAAACAGAGTGAAAACTAAAAATTCAAACTGTTACTGCAAACGAATGCTTCAACTTAGGAGAACGAAACTTGAACATCCACGTTTTATTGGTGTACTGCTCATTACCTGAAATCATCATGAACGTCGGAAATAAAATATGTTGAGATTTCAGGAGACTGTAGTATTTTTGGCAGCCTAATAACGCCTTTCATTGAATGTGTCTTTCGTCAGTCTCTGCTTAGGTCTACATCCAGAGGAAACAAAAAATAAAAATAGAATGTAGAACTACTTTACTGTTTCAAGTTTCAAGAAGCTAGCCCAAACCGTGTTTGATTTAGAGTTCGAACTACATTTGTCAATACAGGAGAAAACAGAGTGAAACCTAAAAATTCAAACTGTTACTCCAAAAGAATGCATCAATCCAGGAGAACTAAACTTTGGCATCCAAGTGGGATTGGTGTACTGATCATTACTTGAAAGTATCATGAAGATTGGATGAAAAATATATGTTGAGATTTTCAGGAGACTCTAGTGTGTTGGAAGTTTGGCAACCCCTTTCAGTATAAGTGTTATTCGCCAGTCCCAGCTTTAGGATACAAGAGGAAACAAACCTTAGAGATAGAACGTAGAACTACTTTATTGTGTCAAGTTTCAAGAAGCTAGCACAAACCGTGTTTGATTTAGAGTTCTAACTGCATCTGTCAATATAGGAGAAAACAGAGTGAAACCTATAATTTTTAACTGTTCCTGCAAACGAATGCTACAACCTAGAAGAACAAAAGTTGGGCATCCACGTTTGATTGGTGTACTGATCAATGCTTGAAAGAATCATGAAGATTGGATGAAAAAATATATGTTGAGATTTCAGAGACGGTAGTTTTTTGGAAGCTTAACAACGCCTTTCAGTGAAAGTGTTTTTCGGCAGTCTCTGCTTAAGGCTATATCAAGAGGAAACAAACCTTAGAGATAGAACGTAGAACTACTTTATTGTGTCAAGTTTCAAGAAGCTAGCACAAACCATGTTTGATTTAGAGTTCGAACTGCATCTGTCAATATAGGAGAAAACAGAGTGAAAACTAAAAATTCAAACTGTTACTGCAAACGAATGCTTCAACTTAGGAGAACGAAACTTGAACATCCACGTTTTATTGGTGTACTGCTCATTACCTGAAATCATCATGAAGGTCGGAAAAAAATATGTTGAGATTTCAGGAGACTGTAGTATTTTGGCAGCCTAATAACGCCTTTCATTGAATGTGTCTTTCGTCAGTCTCTGCTTAGGTCTACTTCCAGAGGAACAAAAAATAAAAATAGAATGTAGAACTACTTTACTGTTTCAAGTTTCAAGAAGCTAGCACAAACCGTGTTTGATTTAGAGTTCTAACTGCATCTGTCAATATAGGAGAAAACAGAGTGAAACCTATAATTTCTAACTGTTCCTGCAAACGAATGCTACAACCTAGAAGAACAAAACTTTGGCATGCACGTTTGATTGGTGTACTGATCAATACTTGAAAGAATAATGAAGATTGGATGAAAAAATATATGTTGAGATTTCAGGAGACGGTTGTTTTTTGGAAGCTTAACAACGCCTTTCATTGAAAGGGTTATTCGCCAGTCTCTGCTTAAGGCTACATCAAGAGGAAACAAACCTTAGAGATAGAACGTAGAACTACTTTATTGTGTCAAGTTTCAAGAAGCTAGCACAAACCATGTTTGATTTAGAGTTCGAACTGCATCTGTCAATATAGGAGAAAACAGAGTGAAAACTAAAAAATTCAAACTGTTACTGCAAACGAATGCTTCAATCTAGGAGAACGAAAGTTGAACATTAACGTTTTATTGGTGTACTGCTCATTACTTGAAATCATCATGAAGGTCGGAAAAAAATATGTTGAGATTTCAGGAGACTGTAGTATTTTGGCAGCCTAACAACGCCTTTCATTTAATGTGTCTTTCGTCAGTCTCTGCTTAGGTCTACATCCAGAGGAAACAAAAAATAAAAATAGAATGTAGAACTACTTTACTGTTTCAAGTTTCAAGAAGCTAGCACAAACCGTGTTTGATTTAGAGTTCGAACTACATTTGTCAATATAGAAGAAAACAGAGTGAAACCTAAAAATTCAAACTGTTACTCCAAAAGAATGCTTCAATCTAGGAGAACTAAACTTTGGCATCCAAGTGGGATTGGTGTACTGATCATAACTTGAAAGTATCATGAAGATTGGATGAAAAAATATATGTTGAGATTTCAGGAGACTCTAGTGTGTTGGAAGTTTGGCAGCCCCTTTCAGTATAAGTGTTATTCGCCAGTCCCAGCTTTAGGATACAAGAGGAAACAAACCTTAGAGATAGAACGTAGAACTACTTTATTGTGTCAAGTTTCAAGAAGCTAGCACAAACCGTGTTTGATTTAGAGTTCTAACTGCATCTGTCAATATAGGAGAAAACAGAGTGAAACCTATAATTTCTAACTGTTCCTGCAAACGAATGCTACAACCTAGAAGAACAAAACTTGGGCATCCACGTTTGATTGGTGTACTGATCAATACTTGAAAGAATCATGAAGATTGGATGAATAAATATATGTTGAGAATTCAGGAGACGGTAGTTTTTTGGAAGCTTAACAACGCCTTTCATTGAAAGTGTTATTCGCCAGTCTCTGCTTTAGGCTACATCAAGAGGAAACAAACCTTAGAGATAGAACGTAGAACTACTTTATTGTGTCAAGTTTCAAGAAGCTAGCACAAACCGTGTTTGATTTAGAGTTCGAACTGCATCTGTCAATATAGGAGAAAACAGAGTGAAACCTATAATTTCTAACTGTTCCTGCAAACGAATGCTACAACCTAGAAGAACAAAACTTGGGAATCCACGTTTGATTGGTGTACTGATCAATACTTGAAAGAATCATGAAGATTGGATGAAAAAATATACGTTGAGATTTCAGGAGACCGTAGTATTTTGGAAGCTTAACAACGCCTTTCATTGAAAGTGTTATTCGCCAGTCTCTGCTTAAGGCTACATCAAGAGGAAACAAACCTTAGAGATAGAACGTAGAACTACTTTATTGTGTCAAGTTTCAAGAAGCTAGCACAAACCATGTTTGATTTAGAGTTCGAACTGCATCTGTCAATATAGGAGAAAACAGAGTGAAAAGTAAAAATTCAAACTGTTACTGCAAACGAATGCTTCAACTTAGGAGAACGAAACTTGAAAATCCACGTTTTATTGGTGTACTGCTCTTTATTTGAAATTATCATGAAGGTCGGAAAAAAATATGTTGAGATTTCAGGAGACTGTAGTATTTTGGCAGCCTAACAACGCCTTTCATTGAATGTGTCTTTCGTCAGTCTCTGCTTAGGTCTACATCCAGAGGAAACAAAAAATAAAAATAGAATGTAGAACTACTTTACTGTTTCAAGTTTCAAGAAGCTAGCACAAACCGTGTTTGATTTAGAGTTCGAACTACATTTGTCAATATAGAAGAAAACAGAGTGAAACCTAAAAATTCAAACTGTTACTCCAAAAGAATGCTTCAATCTAGGAGAACTAAACTTTGGCATCCAAGTGGGATTGGTGTACTGATCATTACTTGAAAGTATCATGAAGATTGGATGAAAAAATATATGTTGAGATTTCAGGAGACTCTAGTGTGTTGGAAGTTTGGCAGCCCATTTCAGTATAAGTGTTATTCGCCAGTCCCAGCTTTAGGATACAAGAGGAAACAAACCTTAGAGATAGAACGTAGAACTACTTTATTGTGTCAAGTTTCAAGAAGCTAGCACAAACCGTGTTTGATTTAGAGTGCTAACTGCATCTGTCAATATAGGAGAAAACAGAGTGAAACCTATAATTTCTAACTGTTCCTGCAAACGAATGCTACAACCTAGAAGAACAAAACTTGGGCATCCACGTTTGATTGGTGTACTGATCAATACTTGAAAGAATCATGAAGATTGGATGAATAAATATATGTTGAGATTTCAGGAGACGGTAGTTTTTTGGAAGCTTAACAACGCCTTTCATTGAAAGTGTTATTCGCCAGTCTCTGCTTTAGGCTACATCAAGAGCAAACAAACCTTAGAGATAGAACGTAGAACTACTTTATTGTGTCAAGTTTCAAGAAGCTAGCACAAACCGTGTTTGATTTAGAGTTCGAACTGCATCTGTCAATATAGGAGAAAACAGAGTGAAAACTAAAAATTCAAACTGTTACTGCAAACGAATGCTTCAACTTAGGAGAACGAAACTTGAACATCCACGTTTTATTGGTGTACTGCTCATTGCCTGAAATCATCATGAAGGTCGGAAAAAAAATATGTTGAGATTTCAGGAGACTGTAGTATTTTGGCAGCCTAATAACGCCTTTCATTGAATGTGTCTTTCGTCAGTCTCTGCTTAGGTCTACATCCAGAGGAACCAAAAAGAAATATAGAATGTAGAACTACTTTACTGTTTCAAGTTTCAAGAAGCTAGCACAAACCGTGTTTGATTTAGAGTTCTAACTGCATCTGTCAATATAGCAGAAAACAGAGTGAAACCTATAATTTCTAACTGTTCCTGCAAACGAATGCTACAACCTAGAAGAACAAAATTTGGGCATCCACGTTTGATTGGTGTACTGATCAATACTTGAAAGAATCATGAAGATTGGATGAAAAAATATATGTTGAGATTTCAGGAGACGGTAGTTTTTTGGAAGCTTAACAACGCCTTTCATTGAAAGGGTTATTCGCCAGTCTCTGCTTAAGGCTACATCAAGAGGAAACAAACCTTAGAGATAGAACGTAGAACTACTTTATTGTGTCAAGTTTCAAGAAGCTAGCACAAACCATGTTTGATTTAGAGTTCGAACTGCATCTGTCAATATAGGAGAAAACAGAGTGAAAACTAAAAATTCAAACTGTTACTGCAAACGAATGCTTCAATCTAGGAGAACGAAAGTTGAACATCCACGTTTTATTGGTGTACTGCTCATTACTTGAAATTATCATGAAGGTCGGAAAAAAAATATGTTGAGATTTCAGGAGACTGTAGTATTTTGGCAGCCTAACAACGCCTTTCAATGCATGTGTCTTTCGTCAGTCTCTGCTTAGGTCTACATCCAGAGGAAACAAAAAATAAAAATAGAATGTAGAACTACTTTACTGTTTCAAGTTTCAAGAAGCCTGCACACACCGTGTTTGATTTAGAGTTCGAACTACATTTGTCAATATAGAAGAAAACAGAGTGAAACCTAAAAATTCAAACTGTTACTCCAAAAGAATGCTTCAATCTAGGAGAACTAAACTTTGGTATCCAAGTGGGATTGGTGTACTGATCATTACTTGAAAGTATCATGAAGATTGGATGAAAAAATATATGTTGAGATTTCAGGAGACTCTAGTGTGTTGGAAGTTTGGCAGCCCATTTCAGTATAAGTGTTATTCGCCAGTCCCAGCTTTAGGATACAAGAGGAAACAAACCTTAGAGATAGAACGTAGAACTACTTTATTGTGTCAAGTTTCAAGAAGCTAGCACAAACCGTGTTTGATTTAGAGTTCTAACTGCATCTGTCAATATAGGAGAAAACAGAGTGAAACCTATAATTTCTAACTGTTCCTGCAAACGAATGCTACAACCTAGAAGAACAAAACTTGGGCATGCACGTTTGATTGGTGTACTGATCAATACTTGAAAGAATCATGAAGATTGGATGAAAAAATATATGTTGAGATTTCAGGAGACAGTAGTTTTTTGGAAGCTTAACAACGCCTTTCATTGAAAGGGTTATTCGCCAGTCTCTGCTTAAGGCTACATCAAGAGGAAACAAACCTTAGAGATAGAACGTAGAACTACTTTATTGTGTCAAGTTTCAAGAAGCTAGCACAAACCATGTTTGATTTAGAGTTCGAACTGCATCTGTCAATATAGGAGAAAACAGAGTGAAAACTAAAAATTCAAACTGTTACTGCAAACGAATGCTTCAATCTAGGAGAACGAAAGTTGAACATCCACGTTTTATTGGTGTACTGCTCATTACTTGAAATTATCATGAAGGTCGGAAAAAAAATATGTTGAGATTTCAGGAGACTGTAGTATTTTGGCAGCCTAATAACGCCTTTCATTGAATGTGTCTTTCGTCAGTCTCTGCTTAGGTCTACATCCAAAGGAAACAAAAAATAAAAATAGAATGTAGAACTACTTTACTGTTTCAAGTTTCAAGAAGCTAGCACAAACCGTGTTTGATTTAGAGTTCGAACTACATTTGTCAATATAGGAGAAAACAGAGTGAAACCTAAAAATTCAAACTGTTACTCCAAAAAAATGCTTCAATCTAGGACAACTAAACTTTGGCATCCAAGTGGGATTGGTGTACTGATCATTACTTGAAAGTATCATGAAGATTGGATGAAAAAATATATGTTGAGATTTCAGGAGACTCTAGTGTGTTTGACGTTTGGCAGCCCCTTTCACTATAAGTGTTATTCGCCAGTCCCAGCTTTAGGATACAAGAGGAAACAAACCTTAGAGATAGAACGTAGAACTACTTTATTGTGTCAAGTTTCAAGAAGCTAGCACAAACCGTGTTTGATTTAGAGTTCTAACTGCATCTGTCAATATAGGAGAAAACAGAGTGAAACCTATAATTTCTAACTGTTCCTGCAAACGAATGCTACAACCTAGAAGAACAAAACTTGGGCATCCACGTTTGATTGGTGTACTGATCAATACTTGAAAGAATCATGAAGATTGGATGAATAAATATATGTTGAGAATTCAGGAGACGGTAGTTTTTTGGAAGCTTAACAACGCCTTTCATTGAAAGTGTTATTCGCCAGTCTCTGCTTTAGGCTACATCAAGAGCAAACAAACCTTAGAGATAGAACGTAGAACTACTTTATTGTGTCAAGTTTCAAGAAGCTAGCACAAACCGTGTTTGATTTAGAGTTCGAACTGCATCTGTCAATATAGGAGAAAACAGAGTGAAACCTATAATTTCTAACTGTTCCTGCAAACGAATGCTACAACCTAGAAGAACAAAACTTGGGAATCCACGTTTGATTGGTGTACTGATCAATACTTGAAAGAATCATGAAGATTGGATGAAAAAATATACGTTGAGATTTCAGGAGACCGTAGTATTTTGGAAGCTTAACAACGCCTTTCATTGAAAGTGTTATTCGCCAGTCTCTGCTTAAGGCTACATCAAGAGGAAACAAACCTTAGAGATAGAACGTAGAACTACTTTATTGTGTCAAGTTTCAAGAAGCTAGCACAAACCATGTTTGATTTAGAGTTCGAACTGCATCTGTCAATATAGGAGAAAACAGAGTGAAAAGTAAAAATTCAAACTGTTACTGCAAACGAATGCTTCAACTTAGGAGAACGAAACTTGAAAATCCACGTTTTATTGGTGTACTGCTCTTTATTTGAAATTATCATGAAGGTCGGAAAAAAAATATGTTGAGATTTCAGGAGACTGTAGTATTTTGGCAGCCTAACAACGCCTTTCATTGAATGTGTCTTTCGTCAGTCTCTGCTTAGGTCTACATCCAGAGGAAACAAAAAATAAAAATAGAATGTAGAACTACTTTACTGTTTCAAGTTTCAAGAAGCTAGCACAAACCGTGTTTGATTTAGAGTTCGAACTACATTTGTCAATATAGAAGAAAACAGAGTGAAACCTAAAAATTCAAACTGTTACTCCAAAAGAATGCTTCAATCTAGGAGAACTAAACTTTGGCATCCAAGTGGGATTGGTGTACTGATCATTACTTGAAAGTATCATGAAGATTGGATGAAAAAATATATGTTGAGATTTCAGGAGACTCTAGTGTGTTGGAAGTTTGGCAGCCCATTTCAGTATAAGTGTTATTCGCCAGTCCCAGCTTTAGGATACAAGAGGAAACAAACCTTAGAGATAGAACGTAGAACTACTTTATTGTGTCAAGTTTCAAGAAGCTAGCACAAACCGTGTTTGATTTAGAGTGCTAACTGCATCTGTCAATATAGGAGAAAACAGAGTGAAACCTATAATTTCTAACTGTTCCTGCAAACGAATGCTACAACCTAGAAGAACAAAACTTGGGCATCCACGTTTGATTGGTGTACTGATCAATACTTGAAAGAATCATGAAGATTGGATGAATAAATATATGTTGAGATTTCAGGAGACGGTAGTTTTTTGGAAGCTTAACAACGCCTTTCATTGAAAGTGTTATTCGCCAGTCTCTGCTTTAGGCTACATCAAGAGCAAACAAACCTTAGAGATAGAACGTAGAACTACTTTATTGTGTCAAGTTTCAAGAAGCTAGCACAAACCGTGTTTGATTTAGAGTTCGAACTGCATCTGTCAATATAGGAGAAAACAGAGTGAAAACTAAAAATTCAAACTGTTACTGCAAACGAATGCTTCAACTTAGGAGTACGAAACTTGAACATCCACGTTTTATTGGTGTACTGCTCATTGCCTGAAATCATCATGAAAGTCGGAAAAAAAATATGTTGAGATTTCAGGAGACTGTAGTATTTTGGCAGCCTAATAACGCCTTTCATTGAATGTGTCTTTCGTCAGTCTCTGCTTAGGTCTACATCCAGAGGAACCAAAAAGAAATATAGAATGTAGAACTACTTTACTGTTTCAAGTTTCAAGAAGCTAGCACAAACCGTGTTTGATTTAGAGTTCTAACTGCATCTGTCAATATAGGAGAAAACAGAGTGAAACCTATAATTTCTAACTGTTCCTGCAAACGAATGCTACAACCTAGAAGAACAAAATTTGGGCATCCACGTTTGATTGGTGTACTGATCAATACTTGAAAGAATCATGAAGATTGGATGAAAAAATATATGTTGAGATTTCAGGAGACGGTAGTTTTTTGGAAGCTTAACAACGCCTTTCATTGAAAGGGTTATTCGCCAGTCTCTGCTTAAGGCTACATCAAGAGGAAACAAACCTTAGAGATAGAACGTAGAACTACTTTATTGTGTCAAGTTTCAAGAAGCTAGCACAAACCATGTTTGATTTAGAGTTCGAACTGCATCTGTCAATATAGGAGAAAACAGAGTGAAAACTAAAAATTCAAACTGTTACTGCAAACGAATGCTTCAATCTAGGAGAACGAAAGTTGAACATCCACGTTTTATTGGTGTACTGCTCATTACTTGAAATTATCATGAAGGTCGGAAAAAAAATATGTTGAGATTTCAGGAGACTGTAGTATTTTGGCAGCCTAACAACGCCTTTCAATGCATGTGTCTTTCGTCAGTCTCTGCTTAGGTCTACATCCAGAGGAAACAAAAAATAAAAATAGAATGTAGAACTACTTTACTGTTTCAAGTTTCAAGAAGCCTGCACACACCGTGTTTGATTTAGAGTTCGAACTACATTTGTCAATATAGAAGAAAACAGAGTGAAACCTAAAAATTCAAACTGTTACTCCAAAAGAATGCTTCAATCTAGGAGAACTAAACTTTGGTATCCAAGTGGGATTGCTGTACTGATCATTACTTGAAAGTATCATGAAGATTGGATGAAAAAATATATGTTGAGATTTCAGGAGACTCTAGTGTGTTGGAAGTTTGGCAGCCCATTTCAGTATAAGTGTTATTCGCCAGTCCCAGCTTTAGGATACAAGAGGAAACAAACCTTAGAGATAGAACGTAGAACTACTTTATTGTGTCAAGTTTCAAGAAGCTAGCACAAACCGTGTTTGATTTAGAGTTCTAACTGCATCTGTCAATATAGGAGAAAACAGAGTGAAACCTATAATTTCTAACTGTTCCTGCAAACGAATGCTACAACCTAGAAGAACAAAACTTGGGCATGCACGTTTGATTGGTGTACTGATCAATACTTGAAAGAATCATGAAGATTGGATGAAAAAATATATGTTGAGATTTCAGGAGACAGTAGTTTTTTGGAAGCTTAACAACGCCTTTCATTGAAAGGGTTATTCGCCAGTATCTGCTTAAGGCTACATCAAGAGGAAACAAACCTTAGAGATAGAACGTAGAACTACTTTATTGTGTCAAGTTTCAAGAAGCTAGCACAAACCATGTTTGATTTAGAGTTCGAACTGCATCTGTCAATATAGGAGAAAACAGAGTGAAAACTAAAAATTCAAACTGTTACTGCAAACGAATGCTTCAATCTAGGAGAACGAAAGTTGAACATCCACGTTTTATTGGTGTACTGCTCATTACTTGAAATTATCATGAAGGTCGGAAAAAAAATATGTTGAGATTTCAGGAGACTGTAGTATTTTGGCAGCCTAATAACGCCTTTCATTGAATGTGTCTTTCGTCAGTCTCTGCTTAGGTCTACATGCAAAGGAAACAAAAAATAAAAATAGAATGTAGAACTACTTTACTGTTTCAAGTTTCAAGAAGCTAGCACAAACCGTGTTTGATTTAGAGTTCGAACTACATTTGTCAATATAGGAGAAAACAGAGTGAAACCTAAAAATTCAAACTGTTACTCCAAAAAAATGCTTCAATCTAGGACAACTAAACTTTGGCATCCAAGTGGGATTGGTGTACTGATCATTACTTGAAAGTATCATGAAGATTGGATGAAAAAATATATGTTGAGATTTCAGGAGACTCTAGTGTGTTGGACGTTTGGCAGCCCCTTTCACTATAAGTGTTATTCGCCAGTCCCAGCTTTAGGATACAAGAGGAAACAAACCTTAGAGATAGAACGTAGAACTACTTTATTGTGTCAAGTTTCAAGAAGCTAGCACAAACCGGGTTTGATTTAGAGTTCTAACTGCTTCTGTCAATATAAGAGAAAACAGAGTGAAACCTATAATTTCTAACTGTTCCTGCAAACGAATGCTACAACCTAGAAGAACAAAACTTGGACATCCACGTTTGATTGGTGTACTGATCAATACTTGAAAGAATCATGAAGATTGGATGAAAAAATATATGTTGAGATTTCAGGAGACGGTAGTTTTTTGGAAGCTTAACAAGGCCTTTCATTGAAAGGGTTATTCGCCAGTCTCTGCTTAAGGCTACATCAAGAGGAAACAAACCTTAGAGATAGAACGTAGAACTACTTTATTGTGTCAAGTTTCAAGAAGCTAGCACAAACCATGTTTGATTTAGAGTTCGAACTGCATCTGTCAATATAGGAGAAAACAGAGTGAAAAATAAAATTCAAACTGTTACTGCAAACGAATGCTTCAATCTAGGAGAACGAAAGTTGAACATCCACGTTTTATTGGTGTACTGCTCATTACTTGAAATCATCATGAAGGTCGGAAAAAAAATATGTTGAGATTTCAGGAGACTGTAGTATTTTGGCAGCCTAACAACGCCTTTCATTGAATGTGTCTTTCGTCAGTCTCTGCTTAGGTCTACATCCAGAGGAAACAAAAAATAAAAATAGAATGTAGAACTACTTCAGTGTTTCAACTTTCAAGAAGCTAGCACAAACCGTGTTTGATTTAGAGTTTGAACTACATTTGTCAATATAGGAGAAAACAGAGTGAAACCTAAAAATTCAAACTGTTACTCCAAACGAATGCTTCAATCTAGGAGAACTAAACTTTGGCATCCAAGTGGGATTTGTGTACTGATCATTACTTGAAAGTATCATGAAGATTGGATGAAAAAATATATGTTGAGATTTCAGGAGACTCTAGTGTGTTGGAAGTTTGGCAACCCCTTTCAGTATAAGTGTTATTCGCCAGTCCCAGCTTTAGGATACAAGAGGAAACAAACCTTAGAGATAGAATGTAGAACTACTTTATTGTGTCAAGTTTCAAGAAGCTAGCACAAATCGTGTTTGATTTAGAGTTCTAATTGCATCTGTCAATATAGAAGAAAACAGAGTGAAACCTATAAATTCTAACTGTTCCTGCAAACGAATGCTCCAACCTAGAAGAACAAAACTTGGGCATCCACGTTTGATTGGTGTACTGATCAATACTTGAAAGAATCATGAAGATTGGATGAAAAAATATATGTTGAGATTTCAGGAGACGGTAGTATTTTGGAAGCTTAACAACGCCTTTCATTGAAAGTGTTATTCGCCAGTCTCTGCTTAAGGCTACATCAAGAGGAAACAAACCTTAGAGATAGAACGTAGAACTACTTTATTGTGTCAAGTTTCAAGAAGCTAGCACAAACCATGTTTGATTTAGAGTTCGAACTGCATCTGTCAATATAGGAGAAAACAGAGTGAAAACTAAAAATTCAAACTGTTATTCCAAAAGAATGCTTCAATCTAGGAGAACTAAACTTTGGCATCCAAGTGGGATTGGTGTACTGATCATTACTTGAAAGTATCATGAAGATTGGATGAAAAAATATATGTTGAGATTTCAGGAGACTCTAGTGTGTTGGAAGTTTGGCAGCCCCTTTCACTATAAGTGTTATTCGCCAGTCCCAGCTTTAGGATACAAGAGGAAACAAACCTTAGAGATAGAACGTAGAACTACTTTATTGTGTCAAGTTTCAAGAAGCTAGCACAAACCGTGTTTGATTTAGAGTTCTAACTGCATCTGTCAATATAGGAGAAAACAGAGTGAAACCTATAATTTCTAACTGTTCCTGCAAACGAATGCTACAACCTAGAAGAACAAAACTTGGACATCCACGTTTGATTGGTGTACTGATCAATACTTGAAAGAATCATGAAGATTGGATGAAAAAATATATGTTGAGATTTCAGGAGACGGTAGTTTTTTGGAAGCTTAACAAGGCCTTTCATTGAAAGGGTTATTCGCCAGTCTCTGCTTAAGGCTACATCAAGAGGAAACAAACCTTAGAGATAGAACGTAGAACTACTGTATTGTGTCAAGTTTCAAGAAGCTAGCACAAACCATGTTTGATTTAGAGTTCGAACTGCATCTGTCAATATAGGAGAAAACAGAGTGAAAACTAAAAATTCAAACTGTTACTGCAAACGAATGCTTCAATCTAGGAGAACGAAAGTTGAACATCCACGTTTTATTGGTGTACTGCTCATTACTTGAAATCATCATGAAGGTCGGAAAAAAAACATATGTTGAGATTTCAGGAGACTGTAGTATTTTGGCAGCCTAACAACGCCTTTCATTGAATGTGTCTTTCATCAGTCTCTGCTTAGGTCTACATCCAGAGGAAACAAAAAATAAAAATAGAATGTAGAACTACTTCAGTGTTTCAACTTTCAAGAAGCTAGCACAAACCGTGTTAGATTTAGAGTTTGAACTACATTTGTCAATATAGGAGAAAACAGAGTGAAACCTAAAAATTCAAACTGTTACTCCAAACGAATGCTTCAATCTAGGAGAACTAAACTTTGGCATCCAAGTGGGATTGGTATACTGATCATTACATGAAAGTATCATGAAGATTGGATGAAAAAATATATGATGAGATTTCAGGAGACTCTATTTTGTTGGAAGTTTGGCAACCCCTTTCAGTATAAGTGTTATTCGCCAGTCCCAGCTGTAGGATACAAGAGGAAACAAACCTTAGAGATAGAACGTAGAACTACTTTATTGTGTCAAGTTTCAAGAAGCTAGCACAAACCGTGTTTGATTTAGAGTTCTAACTGCATCTGTCAATATAGGAGAAAACAGAGTGAAACCTATAATTTCTAACTGTTAATGCAAACGAATGCTACAACCTAGAAGAACAAAACTTGGGCATCCACGTTTGATTGGTGTACTGATCAATACTTGAAAGAATCATGAAGATTGGATGAAAAAATATATGTTGAGATTTCAGGAGACGGTAGTTTTTTGGAAGCTTAACAACGCCTTTCATTGAAAGTGTTATTCGCCAGTCTCTGCTTAAGGCTACATCAAGAGGAAACAAACCTTAGAGATAGAACGTAGTACTACTTTATTGTGTCAAGTTTCAAGAAGCTAGCACAAACCATGTTTGATTTAGAGTTCGAACTGCATCTGTCAATATAGGAGAAAACAGAGTGAAAACTAAAAATTCAAACTGTTACTGCAAACGAATGCTTCAACCTAGGAGAACGAAACTTGAACATACACGTTTTATTGGTGTAGTGCTCATTACTTGAAATTATCATGAAGATCGGAAAAAAAAATATGTTGATATTTCAGGAGAGTGTAGTATTTTGGCAGCCTAACAACGCCTTTCATTGAATGTGTCTTTCGTCAGTCTCTGCTTAGGTCTACATCCAGAGGAAACAAAAAATAAAAATAGAATGTAGAACTACTTTACTCTTTCAAGTTTCAAGTAGCTAGCACAAACCGTGTTTGATTTAGAGTTCGAACTACATTTGTCAATATAGGAGAAAACAGAGTGAAACCTAAAAATTCAAACTGTTACTCCAAAAGAATGCTTCAATCTAGGAGAACTAAACTTTGGCATCCAAGTGTGATTGGTGTACTGATCATTACTTGAAAGTATCATGAAGATTGGATGAAAAAATATATGTTGAGATTTCAGGAGACTCTATTGTGTTGGAAGTTTGGCAACCCCTTTCAGTATAAGTGTTATTCGCCAGTCCCAGCTGTAGGATACAAGAGGAAACAAACCTTAGAGATAGAACGTAGAACTACTTTATTGTGTCAAGTTTCAAGAAGCTAGCACAAACCGTGTTTGATTTAGAGTTCTAACTGCATCTGTCAATATAGGAGAAAACAGAGTGAAACCTATAATTTCTAACTGTTCCTGCAAACGAATGCTACAACCTAGAAGAACAAAACTTGGGCATCCCCGTTTGATTGGTGTACTGATCAATACTTGAAAGAATCATGAAGATTGGATGAAAAAATATATGTTGAGATTTCAGGAGACGGTAGTTTTTTTGGAAGCTTAACAACGCCTTTAATTGAAAGTGTTATTCGCCAGTCTCTGCTTAAGGCTACATCAAGAGGAAACAAACCTCAGAGATAGAACGTAGAACTACTTTATTGTGTCAAGTTTCAAGAAGCTAGCACAAACCATGTTTGATTTAGAGTTCGAACTGCATCTTTCAATATAGGAGAAAACAGAGTGAAAACTAAAAATTCAAACTGTTACTGCAAACGAATGCTTCAACTTAGGAGAACGAAACTTGAACATCCACATTTTATTGGTGTACTGCTCATTACTTGAAATTATCATGAAGGTCGGAAAAAAAATATGTTGAGATTTCAGGAGACACAAGTATTTTGGCAGCCTAACAACGCCTTTCATTGAATGTGTCTTTCGTCAGTCTCTGCTTAGGTCTACATCCAGAGGAAACAAAAAATAAAAATAGAATGTAGAACTACTTTACTGTTTCAAGTTTCAAGAAGCTAGCACAAACCTTGTTTGATTTAGAGTTCGAACTACATTTGTCAATATAGGAGAAAACAGAGTGAAACCTAAAAATTCAAACTGTTACTCCAAAAGAATGCTTCAATCTAGGAGAACTAAACTTTGGCATCCAAGTGGGATTGGTGTACTGATCATTACTTGAATGTATCATGAAGATTGGATGAAAAAATATATGTTGAGATTTCAGGAGACTCTAGTGTGTTGGAAGTTTGGCAACCCCTTTCAGTATAAGTGTTATTCGCCAGTCCCAGCTTTAGGATACAAGAGGAAACAAACCTTAGAGATAGAACGTAGAACTACTTTATTGTGTCAAGTTTCAAGAAGCTAGCACAAACCGTGTTTGATTTAGAGTTCTAACTGCATCTGTCAATATAGGAGAAAACAGAGTGAAACCTATGATTTCTAACTGTTCCTGCAAACGAATGCTACAACCTAGAAGAAGAAAACTTGGGCATCCACGTTTGATTGGTGTACTGATCAATACTTGAAAGAATCATGAAGATTGGATGAAAAAATATATGTTGAGATTTCAGGAGACGGTAGTATTTTGGAAGCTTAACAACGCCTTTCATTGAAAGTGTTATTCGCCAGTCTCTGCTTAAGACTACATCAAGAGGAAACAAACCTTAGAGATAGAACGTAGAACTACTTTATTGTGTCAAGTTTCAAGAAGCTAGCACAAACCATGTTTGATTTAGAGTTCGAACTGCATCTGTCAATAAAGGAGAAAACAGAGTGAAAACTAAAAATTCAAACTGTTACTGCAAACAAATGCTTCAACTTAGGAGAACGAAACTTGAACATCCACGTTTTATTGGTGTACTGCTCATTACCTGAAATCATCATGAAGGTCGGAAAGAAAATATGTTGAGATTTCAGAAGACTGTAGTATCTTGGCAGCCTAACAACGCCTTTCATTGAATGTGTCTTTCGTCAGTCTCTGCTTAGGTCTACATCCAGAGGAAACAAAATATAAAAATAGAATGTAGAACTACTTTACTGTTTCAAGTTTCAAGAGGCTAGCACAAACCGTGTTTGATTTAGAGTTCGAACTACATTTGTCAATATAGGAGAAAACAGAGTGAAACCTAAAAATTCAAACTGTTACTCCAAAAGAATGCTTCAGTCTAGGAGAACTAAACTTTGGCATCCAAGTGGGATTGGTGTACTGGTCATTACTTGAAAGTATCATGAAGACTAGATGAAAAAATATATGTTGAGATTTCAGGAGAATCTAGTGTGTTGGAAGATGGCAACCCCTTTCAGTATAAGTGTTATTCGCCAGTCCCAGCTTTAGGATACTAGAGGAAACAAACCTTAGAGATAGAACGTAGAACTACTTTATTGTGTCAAGGTTCAAGAAGCTAGCACAAACCGTGTTTGATTTACAGTTCTAACTGCATCTGTCAATATAGGAGAAAACAGAGTGAAACCTATAATTTCTAACTGTTCCAGCAAACGAATGCTACAACCTAGAAGAACAAAACTTGGGCATCCACGTTTGATTGGTGTACTGATCAATACTTGAAAGTATCATGAAGATTGGATGAAAAAATATATGTTGAGATTTCAGGAGACGGTAGTTTTTTGGAAGCTTAACAACGCCTTTCATTGAAAGTGTTATTCGCCAGTCTCTGCTTACGGCTACATCAAGAGGAAACAAACCTTAGAGATAGAACGTAGAACTACTTTATTGTGTCAAGTTTCAAGAAGCTAGCACAAACCATGTTTGATTTAGAGTTCGAACTGCATCTGTCAATATAGGAGAAAACAGAGTGAAAACTAAAAATTCAAACTGTTACTGCAAACGAATGCGTCAACCTAGGAGAACGAAACTTGAACATCCACGTTTTATTGGTGTACTGCTCATTACTTGAAATTATCATGAAGGTCAGAAAAAAAATATGTTGAGATTTCAGGAGACTGTAGTATTTTGGCAGCCTAACAAGGCCTTTCATTGAATGTGTCTTTCGTCAGTCTCTGCTCAGGTCTACATCCAGAGGAAAAAAAAATAAAAATAGAATGTAGAACTACTTTACTGTTTCAAGTTTCAAGAAGCTAGCACAAACCGTGTTTGATTTAGAGTTCGAACTACATTTGTCAATATAAGAGCAAAAAGAGTGAAAGCTTAAAATTCAAACTGTTACTCCAAAAGAATGCTTCAATTTAGGAGAACTAAACTTTGGCATCCAAGTGGGATTGGTGTACTGATCATTACTTGAAAGTATCATGAAGATTGGATGAAAAAATATATGTTGAGATTTCAGGAGACTCTAGTGTGTTGGAAGTTTGGCAACCCCTTTAAGTATAAGTGTTATTCGCCAGTCCCAGATTTAGGATACAAGCGGAAACAAACCTTAGAGATAGAACGTAGAACTACTTTATTGTGTCAAGTTTCAAGAAGCTAGCACAAACCGTGTTTGATTTAGAGTTCTAACTGCATCTGTCAATATAGGAGAAAACAGAGTGAAACCTATAATTTCTAACTGTTCCTGCAAACGAATGCTACAACCTAGAAGAACAAAACTTGGGCATCTACGTTTGATTGGTGTACTGATCAATACTTGAAAGAATCATGAAGATTGGATGAAAAAATATATGTTGAGATTTCAGGAGACGGTAGATATTTGGAAGCTTAACAATGCCTTTCATTGAAAGTGTTATTCGCCAGTCTCTGCTTAAGGCTACATCAAGAGGAAACAAACCTTAGAGATAGAACGTAGAACTACTTTATTTTGTCAAGTTTCAAGAAGCTAGCACAAACCATGTTTGATTTAGAGTTCGAACTGCATCTGTCAATATAGGAGAAAAGAGAGTGAAAACTAAAAATTCAAACTGTTACTGCAAACGAATGCTTCAACCTAGGAGAACGAAACTTGAACATCCACGTTTATTGGTGTACTGCTCATTACTTGAAATTTTCATGAAGGTCGGAAAAAAAAATATGTTGAGATTTCAGGAGACTGTAGTATTTTGGCAGCCTAACAACGCCTTTCATTGAATGTGTCTTTCGTCAGTCTCTGCTTAGGTCTACATCCAGAGGAAACAAAAAATAAAAATAGAATGTAGAACTACTTTACTGTTTCAAGTTTCAAGAAGCTAGCACAAACCGTGTTTGATTTAGAGTTCGAACTACATTTGTCAATATAGGAGAAAACAGAGTGAAACCTAAAAATTCAAACTGTTACTCCAAAAGAATGCTTCAATCTAGGAGAACTAAACTTTGGCATCCAAGTGGGATTGGTGTACTGATCATTACTTGCAAGTATCATGAAGATTGGATGAAAAAATATATGTTGAGATTTCAGGAGACTCTAGTGTGTTGGAAGTTTGGCAACCCCTTTCAGTATAAGTGTTATTCGCCAGTCCCAGCTTTAGGATACAAGAGGAAACAAAGCTTAGAGATAGAATGTAGAACTACTTTATTGTGTCAAGTTTCAAGAAGCTAGCACAAACCGTGTTTGATTTAGAGTTCTAACTGCATCTGTCAATATAGGAGAAAACAGAGTGAAACCTATAATTTCTAACTGTTCCTGCAAACGAATGCTACAACCTAGAAGAACAAAACTTGGGCATCCACGTTTGATTGGTGTACTGATCAATACTTGAAAGAATCATGAAGATTGGATGAAAAAATATATGTTGAGATTTCAGGAGACGGTAGTATTTTGGAAGCTTAACAACGCCTTTCATTGAAAGTCTTATTCGCCAGTCTCTGCTTAAGGCTACATCAAGAGGAAACAAACCTTAGAGATAGAACGTAGAACTACTTTATTGTGTCACGTTTCAAGACGCTAGCACAAACCGTGTTTGATTTAGAGTTCTAACTGCATCTGTCAATATAGGAGAAAACAGAGTGAAACCTATAATTTCTAACTGTTCCTGCAAACGAATGCTACAACCTAGAAGAACAAAACTTGGGCATCCACGTTTGATTGGTGTACTGATGAATACTTGAAAGAATCATGAAGATTGGATGAAAAAATATATGTTGAGATTTCAGGAGACGGTAGTTTTTTGGAAGCTGAACAACGCCTTTCATTGAAAGTGTTATTCGCCAGTCTCTGCTTAAGGCTACATCAAGAGGAAACAAACCTTAGAGATAGAACGTAGAACTACTTTATTGTGTCAAGTTTCAAGAAGCTAGCACAAACCATGTTTGATTTAGAGTTCGAACTGCATCTGTCAATATAGGAGAAAACAGAGTGAAAACTTAAAATTCAAATTGTTACTGCAAACGAATGCTTCAACTTAGGAGAACGTAAGTTGAACATCCACGTTTTATTGGTGTACTGCTCATTACTTGAAATCATCATGAAGGTCGGAAAAAAAATATGTTGAGATTTCAGGAGACTGTAGTATTTTGGCAGCCTAATAACGCCTTTCATTGAATGTGTCTTTCGTCAGTCTCTGCTTAGGTCTACATCCATAGGAAACAAATAATAAAAATAGAATGTAGAACTACTTTACTGTTTAAAGTTTCAAGAAGCTAGCACAAACCGTGTTTGATTTAGAGTTTGAACTACATTTGTCAATATAGGAGAAAACAGAGTGAAACCTAAAAATTCAAACTGTTACTCCAAACGAATGCTTCAATGTAGGAGAACTAAACTTTGGCATCCAAGTGAGATTGGTGTACTGATCATTACTTGAAAGTATCATGAAGATTGGATGAAAAAATATATGTTGAGATTTCAGGAGACTCTAGTGTGTTGGAAGTTTGGCAACCCCTTTCAGTATAAGTGTTATTCGCCAGTCCCAGCTTTAGGATACAAGAGGAACAAACCTTAGAGATAGAATGTAGAACTACTTTATTGTGTCAAGTTTCAAGAAGCTAGCACAAATCGTGTTTGATTTAGAGTTCTAACTGCATCTGTCAATATTGGAGAAAACAGAGTGAAACCTATAATTTCTAACTGTTCCTGCAAACGAATGCTACAAACTAGAAGAACAAAACTTGGGCATCCACGTTTGATTGGTGTACTGATCAATACTTGAAAGAATCATGAAGATTGGATGAAAAAATATATGTTGAGATTTCAGGAGACGGTAGTATTTTGGAAGCTTAACAACGCCTTTCATTGAAAGTGTTATTCGCCAGTCTCTGCTTAAGACTACATCAAGAGGAAACAAACCTTAGAGATAGAACGTAGAACTACTTTATTGTGTCAAGTTTCAAGAAGCTAGCACAAACCATGTTTGATTTAGAGTTCGAACTGCATCTGTCAATAAAGGAGAAAACAGAGTGAAAACTAAAAATTCAAACTGTTACTGCAAACAAATGCTTCAACTTAGGAGAACGAAACTTGAACATCCACGTTTTATTGGTGTACTGCTCATTACCTGAAATCATCATGAAGGTCGGAAAGAAAATATGTTGAGATTTAGAAGACTGTAGTATCTTGGCAGCCTAACAACGCCTTTCATTGAATGTGTCTTTCGTCAGTCTCTGCTTAGGTCTACATCCAGAGGAAACAAAATATAAAAATAGAATGTAGAACTACTTTACTGTTTCAAGTTTCAAGAGGCTAGCACAAACCGTGTTTGATTTAGAGTTCGAACTACATTTGTCAATATAGGAGAAAACAGAGTGAAACCTAAAAATTCAAACTGTTACTCCAAAAGAATGCTTCAGTCTAGGAGAACTAAACTTTGGCATCCAAGTGGGATTGGTGTACTGGTCATTACTTGAAAGTATCATGAAGACTGGATGAAAAAATATATGTTGAGATTTCAGGAGAATCTAGTGTGTTGGAAGATGGCAACCCCTTTCAGTATAAGTGTTATTCGCCAGTCCCAGCTTTAGGATACTAGAGGAAACAAACCTTAGAGATAGAACGTAGAACTACTTTATTGTGTCAAGGTTCAAGAAGCTAGCACAAACCGTGTTTGATTTACAGTTCTAACTGCATCTGTCAATATAGGAGAAAACAGAGTGAAACCTATAATTTCTAACTGTTCCAGCAAACGAATGCTACAACCTAGAAGAACAAAACTTGGGCATCCACGTTTGATTGGTGTACAGATCAATACTTGAAAGTATCATGAAGATTGGATGAAAAAATATATGTTGAGATTTCAGAAGACGGTAGTTTTTTGGAAGCTTAACAACGCCTTTCATTGAAAGTGTTATTCGCCAGTCTCTGCTTACGGCTACATCAAGAGGAAACAAACCTTAGAGATAGAACGTAGAACTACTTTATTGTGTCAAGTTTCAAGAAGCTAGCACAAACCATGTTTGATTTAGAGTTCGAACTGCATCTGTCAATATAGGAGAAAACAGAGTGAAAACTAAAAATTCAAACTGTTACTGCAAACGAATGCGTCAACCTAGGAGAACGAAACTTGAACATCCACGTTTTATTGGTGTACTGCTCATTACTTGAAATTATCATGAAGGTCAGAAAAAAAATATGTTGAGATTTCAGGAGACTGTAGTATTTTGGCAGCCTAACAAGGCCTTTCATTGAATGTGTCTTTCGTCAGTCTCTGCTCAGGTCTACATCCAGAGGAAAAAAAAATAAAAATAGAATGTAGAACTACTTTACTGTTTCAAGTTTCAAGAAGCTAGCACAAACCGTGTTTGATTTAGAGTTCGAACTACATTTGTCAATATAAGAGCAAAAAGAGTGAAAGCTTAAAATTCAAACTGTTACTCCAAAAGAATGCTTCAATTTAGGAGAACTAAACTTTGGCATCCAAGTGGGATTGGTGTACTGATCATTACTTGAAAGTATCATGAAGATTGGATGAAAAAATATATGTTGAGATTTCAGGAGACTCTAGTGTGTTGGAAGTTTGGCAACCCCTTTAAGTATAAGTGTTATTCGCCAGTCCCAGATTTAGGATACAAGCGGAAACAAACCTTAGAGATAGAACGTAGAACTACTTTATTGTGTCAAGTTTCCAGAAGCTAGCACAAACCGTGTTTGATTTAGAGTTCTAACTGCATCTGTCAATATAGGAGAAAACAGAGTGAAACCTATAATTTCTAACTGTTCCTGCAAACGAATGCTACAACCTAGAAGAACAAAACTTGGGCATCTACGTTTGATTGGTGTACTGATCAATACTTGAAAGAATCATGAAGATTGGATGAAAAAATATATGTTGAGATTTCAGGAGACGGTAGATATTTGGAAGCTTAACAATGCCTTTCATTGAAAGTGTTATTCGCCAGTCTCTGCTTAAGGCTACATCAAGAGGAAACAAACCTTAGAGATAGAACGTAGAACTACTTTATTTTGTCAAGTTTCAAGAAGCTAGCACAAACCATGTTTGATTTAGAGTTCGAACTGCATCTGTCAATATAGGAGAAAACAGAGTGAAAACTAAAAATTCAAACTGTTACTGCAAACGAATGCTTCAACCTAGGAGAACGAAACTTGAACATCCACGTTTATTGGTGTACTGCTCATTACTTGAAATTTTCATGAAGGTCGGAAAAAAAAATATGTTGAGATTTCAGGAGACTGTAGTATTTTGGCAGCCTAACAATGCCTTTCATTGAATGTGTCTTTCGTCAGTCTCTGCTTAGGTCTACATCCAGAGGAAACAAAAATAAAAATAGAATGTAGAACTACTTTACTGTTTCAAGTTTCAAGAAGCTAGCACAAACCGTGTTTGATTTAGAGTTCGAACTACATTTGTCAATATAGGAGAAAACAGAGTGAAACCTAAAAATTCAAACTGTTACTCCAAAAGAATGCTTCAATCTAGGAGAACTAAACTTTGGCATCCAAGTGGGATTGGTGTACTGATCATTACTTGCAAGTATCATGAAGATTGGATGAAAAAATATATGTTGAGATTTCAGGAGACTCTAGTGTGTTGGAAGTTTGGCAACCCCTTTCAGTATAAGTGTTATTCGCCAGTCCCAGCTTTAGGATACAAGAGGAAACAAACCTTAGAGATAGAATGTAGAACTACTTTATTGTGTCAAGTTTCAAGAAGCTAGCACAAACCGTGTTTGATTGAGAGTTCTAACTGCATCTGTCAATATAGGAGAAAACAGAGTGAAACCTATAATTTCTAACTGTTACTGCAAACGAATGCTACAACCTAGAAGAACAAAACTTGGGCATCCACGTTTGATTGGTGTACTGATCAATACTTGAAAGAATCATGAAGATTGGATGAAAAAATATATGTTGAGATTTCAGGAGACGGTAGTTTTTTGGAAGCTTAACAACGCCTTTCATTGAAAGTGTTATTCGCCAGTCTCTGCTTAAGGCTACATCAAGAGGAAACAAACCTTAGAGATAGAACGTAGAACTACTTTATTGTGTCACGTTTCAAGACGCTAGCACAAACCGTGTTTGATTTAGAGTTCTAACTGCATCTGTCAATATAGGAGAAAACAGAGTGAAACCTATAATTTCTAACTGTTCCTGCAAACGAATGCTACAACCTAGAAGAACAAAACTTGGGCATCCACGTTTGATTGGTGTACTGATGAATACTTGAAAGATTCATGAAGATTGGATGAAAAAATATATGTTGAGATTTCAGGAGACGGTAGTTTTTTGGAAGCTGAACAACGCCTTTCATTGAAAGTGTTATTCGCCAGTCTCTGCTTAAGGCTACATCAAGAGGAAACAAACCTTAGAGATAGAACGTAGAACTACTTTATTGTGTCAAGTTTCAAGAAGCTAGCACAAACCATGTTTGATTTAGAGTTCGAACTGCATCTGTCAATATAGGAGAAAACAGAGTGAAAACTTAAAATTCAAATTGTTACTGCAAACGAATGCTTCAACTTAGGAGAACGTAAGTTGAACATCCACGTTTTATTGGTGTACTGCTCATTACTTGAAATCATCATGAAGGTCGGAAAAAAAATATGTTGAGATTTCAGGAGACTGTAGTATTTTGGCAGCCTAATAACGCCTTTCATTGAATGTGTCTTTCGTCAGTCTCTGCTTAGGTCTACATCCATAGGAAACAAATAATAAAAATAGAATGTAGAACTACTTTACTGTTTAAAGTTTCAAGAAGCTAGCACAAACCGTGTTTGATTTAGAGTTCGAACTACATTTGTCAATATAGGAGAAAACAGAGTGAAACCTAAAAATTCAAACTGTTACTCCAAACGAATGCTTCAATGTAGGAGAACTAAACTTTGGCATGCAAGTGAGATTGGTGTACTGATCATTACTTGAAAGTATCATGAAGATTGGATGAAAAAATATATGTTGAGATTTCAGGAGACTCTAGTGTGTTGGAAGTTTGGCAACCCCTTTCAGTATAAGTGTTATTCGCCAGTCCCAGCTTTAGGATACAAGAGGAACAAACCTTAGAGATAGAATGTAGAACTACTTTATTGTGTCAAGTTTCAAGAAGCTAGCACAAATCGTGTTTGATTTAGAGTTCTAACTGCATCTGTCAATATAGGAGAAAACAGAGTGAAACCTATAATTTCTAACTGTTCCTGCAAACGAATGCTACAACCTAGAAGAACAAAACTTGGGCATCCACGTTTGATTGGTGTACTGATCAATACTTGAAAGAATCATGAAGATTGGATGAAAAAATATATGTTGAGATTTCAGGAGACGGTAGTTTTTTGGAAGCTTAACAAGGCCTTTCATTGAAAGTGTTATTCGCCAGTCTCTGCTTAAGGCTACATCAAGAGGAAACAAACCTTAGAGATAGAACGTAGAACTACTTTATTGTGTCAAGTTTCAAGAAGCTAGCACAAACCATGTTTGATTTAGAGTTCGAACTGCATCTGTCCATATAAGAGAAAACAGAGTGAAAACTAAAAATTCAAACTGTTACTGCAAACGAATGCTTCAACCTAGGAGAACGAAACTTGAACATCCACGTTTTATTGGTGTACTGCTCATTACTTGAAATTATCATGAAGGTCGGAAAAAAAAATATGTTGAGATTTCAGGAGACTGTAGTATTTTGGCAGCCTAACAACGCCTTTCATTGAATGTGTCTTTCGTCTGTCTCTGCTTAGGTCTACATCCAGAGGAAACAAAAAATAAAAATAGAATGTAGAACTACTTTACTGTTTCAAGTTTCAAGAAGCTAGCACAAACCGTGTTTGATTTAGAGTTCGAACTACATTTGTCAATATAGGAGAAAACAGAGTGAAACCTAAAAATTCAAACTGTTACTCCAAAAGAATGCTTCAATCTAGGACAACTAAACTTTGGCATCCAAGTGGGATTGGTGTACTGATCATTACTTGAAAGTATCATGAAGATTGGATGAAAAAATATATGTTGAGATTTCAGGAGACTCCAGTGTGTTGGAAGTTTGGCAGCCCCTTTCACTATAAGTGTTATTCGCCAGTCCCAGCTTTAGGATACAAGAGGAAACAAACCTTAGAGATAGAACGTAGAACTACTTTATTGTGTCAAGTTTCAAGAAGCTAGCACAAA
>NW_027510579.1:0-32675 GCF_048772815.1 Callospermophilus lateralis | reverse complement strand
GGTACTACAAACCATGTTGGATTTAGAGTTCAAATTCATCTATCTATATAGGATAGAACAGAGTGACACCTAAAAATAAAAACTGCTACTGTAAACGAACGCATCAAGCTAGAAGAACAAAATTTGGTGAGCCAAGTTGGATTTGTGTACTTGTCATTACCACCATGTATCATCAAGATTGGGTGAAAAAATATGTGCTGGTATTTTGGAAACTCGTAATTTCTTGGCAGCTAGGCAACCCCTTTCAATGAAAGTGCTTTTCCACAGTCTCTGCCTAGGGCTACTTGAAGAGGAAACAAACCATAGACACAAAATTGAGAACTACTTTTTTGTGTCAAGTTTCAAAAAGCTACTACAAACCATGTTGGATTTAGAGTTCCAAATTCATCTATCTATATAGGAGAGCACAGAGGAAACCCTAAAAATAAAAACTGCTACTGTAGACGAACGCTTCAAACTAGAAGAACAAAATATGGTGAGCCAAGTGGGATTTGTGTACTGATCATTACCACGAAGTATCATGAACATTGGGTGAAAAAATATTTGTTAGTATTTCGGAAACTCGTAATTCCTTGGAAGCTTGGCAACCCCTTTCAATGAAAGTGCTTTTCCACAGTCTCTGCTTAGGGCTACTTGAAGAGGAAACACACCATAGAGAAAAAAATGAGAACTACTTTTTTTTGTCAAGTTTCATAAAGCTACTACAAACCATGTTGGATTTAGAGTTCCAAATTCATCTGTCTATATAGGATAGAACAGAGGGAAACCTAAATATAAAAACTGCTACTGTAGACGAACGCTTCAACCTAGAAGAACAAAATTTGGTGAGCCAAGTGGGATTTGTGACCTGATCATTACCACCAATATCATCAAGATTGGGTGAAAAAATATTTGCTGGTATTTCGGAAACTCGATATTTCTTAGAAGCTTGGCAACCCCTCTCAATGAAAATGCTTTTCCACAGTCTGTGCCTACTGCTACTTGAAGAGGAAAAAAACCATGGAGACAAAACTGAGAACTCTTTTATTTTGTCAAGTTTCAAAGAGCTACTACAAACCATGTTGGATTTAGAGTTCCAAATTCATCTATCTATATAGGAGAGAACAGTGGGAAACCTAAATATAAAAACTGCTACTACTAGACGAACACTTCAACCTAGAAGAACAAAATTTTGTGAGCCAAGTGGGATTTGTGTCCTGATCATTACCACCAAGTATCATCAAGATTGGGTGAAAAAATATTTGCTGGTATTTCGGAAACTCGTTATTTCTTTGAACCTTGGCAACCCCTCTCAATGAAAGTGCTTTTCCACAGTCCATGCCTATGGAAACTTGAAGAGGAAACAATCCATAGAGACAAAACTGAGAACTCCTTTCTTTTGTCAAGTTTCAAAAAGCTACTACAAACCATGTTGGATTTAGAGTTTCAAATTCATCTATCTATGTAGAGAGCGCAGAGTGAAACCTAAATATAAAAACTGCTACTGTGGACGAACGCGTCAACCTAGAAGAACAAAATTTGGTGAGCCAAGTTGGATTTGTGTACTTGTCATTACCACCATGTATCATCAAGATTGGGTGAAAAAATATGTGCTGGTATTTTGGAAACTCGTAATTTCTTGGAAGCTAGGCAACCCCTTTCAATGAAAATGCTCTTCCACAGTCTCTGCCTAGGGCTACTTGAAGAGGAAACAAACCATAGAGACAAAATTGAGAACTACTTTATTTTGTCAAGTTTCAAAAAGCTACTACAAACCATGTTGGATTTAGAGTTCCAAATTCATCTATCTATATAGGAGAGCACAGAGGAAAACCTAAAAATAAAAACTGCTACTGTAGACGAACGCTTCAAACTAGAAGAACAAAATATGGTGAGCCAAGTGGGATTTGTGTACTGATCAATACCACGAAGTATCATGATTATTGGGTGAAAAAATATTTGTTGGTATTTCGGAAACTCGTAATTTCTTGGAAGCTTGGCAACCCATTTCAATGAAAGTGCTTTTCCACAGTCTCTGCATACTGCTACTTGAAGAGGAAACAAATCATAGAGACAAATCTGAGAAATGCTTTTTTTTTGTCAAGTTTCAAAGAGCTACTACAAACCATGTTGGATTTAGAGTTCCAAATTCATTTATCTATATAGGAGGGAACAGAGGGAAAACCTAAATATAAAAACTGCTATTGTAAACGAACGCTTCAACCTAGAAGAACAAAATTTGGTGAGACATGTGGGATTTGTGTACTGATCATTAAGACCAAGTATCATCAAGACTGGGTGAAAAAATATTTGCTGGTATTTCGGAAACTCGTTATTTCTTAGAAGCTTGGCAATCCCTCTCAATGAAAATGCTTTTCCAAGTCTGTGCCTACGGCTACTTGAAGAGGAAACAAACCATAGAGACAAAACTGAGAGCTCCTTTATTTTGTCAAGTTTCAAAGAGCTACTACAAACCATGTTGGATTTAGAGTTGCAAATTCATCTATCTATACAAGGGAGAACAGAGTGAAACCTACATACAAAAACTGCTACTGTAAATGAACGCTTCAACCTAGAAGAACACAATTTGGTGAGCCAAATGAGATTTGTGTACTGATCATTACCACCACGTATCATCAAGATTGGGTGAAAAAATATTTGCTGGTATTTCGGAAACTCGTAATTTCTTGGAAGCTTGGCAACCCCTTTCAATTAAAGTGCTTTTCCACAGTCTCTTCTTAGGGCTACTTGAAGAGGAAAGAAACCATAGAGACAAAACTGAGAACTACTTTATTTTGTCAAGTTTCAAAGAGCTCCTACAAACCATGTTCGATTTAGAGTTCCAAATTCATCTATCTATATATTTGAGAACAGAGTGAAACCTAAAAATAAAAATTGCTACTGTAAACGAACGCTTCAACCTAGAAGAACAAAATTTGGTGAGCCAAGTAGGATTTGTGTACTTGTCATTACCACCACGTATCATCATGATTGGGTGAAAAAATACTTGCTGGTATTTTGGAAACTCGTTATTTCTTAGAATCTTGGCAACCCCTTTCAATAAAAGTGCTTTCCACAGTCTGTGCCTTGGGCTATTTGAAGAGGAAACAAGACATAGAGACAAAAGTGAGAACTCTTTTATTTTGTCAAGTTACAAAGAGCTACTACAAACCATGTTGGATTTACAGTTCCAAATTCATCTATCTATATATTTGAGAACAGATTGAAACCTAAAAATAAAAACTGCTACTGTAAACGAACGCTTCAACCTAGAAGAACAAAATTTGGTAGCCAAGTGGGATTTGTGTACTTTTCATTAGCACCACGTATCATCAAGATTGGTGAAAAAATAATTGCCTGTATTTTGGGAACTCGTTATTTCTTAGAACCCCGGCAACCCCTCTCAATGAAAATGCTTTTCCACAGTCTGTGCTTACAGCTACTTGAAGAGGAAACAAACCAGAGAGAAAAAACTGAGAACTCCTTTTTTTTTCAAGTTTCAAAGAGCTAGTACAAACCATGTTGGATTTAGAGTTCCAAATTCATCTATATATATAGGAAACAACAAAGGGAAACTTAATATAAAAACTGCTACTGTAGACGAACGCTTCAACCTAGAAGAACAAAATTTGGGGAGCCAAGTAGGATTTGTGTTCTGATCATTACCACCAAGTATCATCAAGATTGGGTGAAAAAATATTTGCTGGTATTTCGGAAACTCGTTATTTCTTAGAAGCTTGGCAACCCCTCTCAATGAAAGTGCTTTTCCACATTCTGTGCCTAGGGCTCCTTGAAGAGGAAACAAACCATAGAGACAAAACTACGAACTCCTTTATTTTGTCAAGTATCAAAGAGCTACTACAAACAATGTTGGATTTAGAGTTCCAAATTCATCTATCTATATTGGAGAAAACAGAGAGAAACCTAAATATAAAAACTGCTACTGTAGACGAACCCTTCAACCTGGAAGAAGAAAATATGGTGAGCCAAGTGGGATTTTTGTACTGATCATTACCACCAAGTATCATCAAGATTGGGTGAAAAAAGTATTTGCTGGTATTTCGGAAACTCGTTATTTCTTAGAAGCTTGGCAATCCCTCTCAATGAAAGTGTATTTCCACAGTCTGTGCCTAGGGCTACTTGAAGAGGAAACAAACCATAGAGACAAAACTGAGAACGCCTTTATTTTGTCAAGTTTCAAAGGGCTACTACAAACCATGTTGGATTTAGAGTTCCAAATTCATCTATCTATAGGATAGAACAGAGTGACACCTAAAAATAAAAACTGCTACTGTAAATGAACGCTTCAACCTAGAAGAACAAAATTTGGTGAGCCAAGTGGTATTTGTGTACTTGTCATTACCACCAGGTATCATCAAGATTTTTGAAAAAAGATTTGCTGGTATTTCGGAAAATTTTAATTTCTTGGAAGCTTGGCAACTCTTTCAATGAAAGTGGTTTTCCACAGTCTCTTCATGGGGCTACTTAAACAGGAAAGAAACCATAGAGACAAAAGCGAGAACTCCTTTATTTTGTCAAGTTTCAAAGCACTACTACAAACCATGTTGGATTTAGAGTTCCAAATTCATCTATCTATATATTTGAGAACAGATTGAAACCTAAAAATAAAAACTGCTACTGTAAACGAACGCTTCAACCTAGAAGAACAAAATTTGGTGAGCCAAGTGGGATTTGTGTACTTGTCATTATCACCACGAATCATCAAGATCGGGTGAAAAAATATTTGCTGGTATTTGGGAAACTCTTAGTTTCTTGGAAGCTTGGCAAACCCTTTCAATGAAAGTCCTTTTCCACAGTCTCTGCTTAGGGCTACTTGAAGAGGAAACAAACCATAGAGAAAAAGTTGAGAACTCCTTTATTTTGTCAAGTTTCAAAGAGCTACTACAAACCATGTTGGATTTGGAGTTCCAAATTCATCTATCTAGGTAGGATAGAACAGAGTGACACCTAAAAATAAAAACTGCTACTGTAAACGAACGCTTCAAACTAGAAGAACAAAATTCTGAGCCAAGTGGGAATTGTGTACTTGTCCTTACCACCACGTATCATCAAGATTGGTAAAAAAATATTTGCTGGTATTTCGGAAAATCCTAATTTCTTGGAAGCTTGGCAACTCTTTCAATGAAATTGATTATCCACAGTCTCTACCTAGGGCTACTTGAAGAAAAAACAAACCATAGAGACAAAAGTGAGAACTCTTTTATTTTGTCAAGTTACAAAGAGCTACTACAAACCGTGTTGGATTTAGAGTTCCAAATTCATCTATCTATGTAGGATAGAACAGAGTGACACCTAAAAATAAAAACTGCTACTGTAAATGAACGCTTCAACCTAGAAGAACAAAATTTGGTGAGAGAAGTGGTATTTGTGTACTTGTCATTACCACCAGGTATCATCAAGATTTTTGAAAAAAGATTTGCTGGTATTTCGGAAAATTGTAATTTCTTGGAAGCTTGGCAACTCTTTCAATGAAAGTGGTTTTCCACAGTCTCTTCATGGGGCTACTTAAACAGGAAAGAAACCATAGAGACAAAAGTGAGAACTCCTTTATTTTGTCAAGTTTCAAAGCACTACTACAAACCATGTTGGATTTAGAGTTCCAAATTCATCTATCTATATATTTGAGAACAGATTGAAACCTAAAAATAAAAACTGCTACTGTAAACGAACGCTTCAACCTAGAAGAACAAAATTTGGTGAGCCAAGTGGGATTTGTGTCCTGATCTTTAACAACAAGTATCATCAAGATTGGGTGAAAAAATATTTGCTGGTATTTCGGAAACTCGTTATTTCTTAGAAGCTTGGCAACCCCTCTCAATGAAAATGCTTTTCCACATTCTGTGCCTACTGCTACTTGAAGAGGAAACAAACCATAGAGACAAAACTGAGAACTCTTTTATTTTTTCAAGTTTCAAAGAGCTACTACAAACCATGTTGGATTTAGAGTTCCAAATTCATCTATCTATATAGGAGAGAACAGTGGGAAACCTAAATAAAAAACTGCTACTGTAGACGAACACTTCAACTTAGAAGAACAAAATTTGGTGAGCCAAGTGGGATTTGTGTCCTGATCATTACCACCAAGTATCATCAAGATTGGGTGAAAAAATATTTGCTGGTATTTCGGAAACTCGTTATTTCTTTGAACCTTGGCAACCCCTCTCAATGAAAGTGCTTTTCCACAGTCTATGCCTATGGAAACTTGAAGAGGAAACAATCCATAGAGACAAAACTGAGAACTCCTTTCTTTTGTCAAGTTTCAAAAAGCTACTACAAACCATGTTGGATTTAGAGTTTCAAATTCATCTATCTATGTAGAGAGCACAGAGGGAAATCTAAATATAAAACTGCTACTGTGGACGAACGCGTCAACCTAGAAGAACAAAATTTGGTGAGCCAAGTTGGATTTGTGTACTTGTCATTACCACCATGTATCATCAAGATTGGGTGAAAAAATATGTGCTGGTATTTTGGAAACTCGTAATTTCTTGGAAGCTAGGCAACCCCTTTCAATGAAAATGCTCTTCCACAGTCTCTGCCTAGGGCTACTTGAAGAGGAAACAAACCATAGAGACAAAATTGAGAACTACTTTATTTTGTCAAGTTTCAAAAAGCTACTACAAACCATGTTGGATTTAGAGTTCCAAATTCATCTATCTATATAGGAGAGCACAGAGGAAAACCTAAAAATAAAAACTGCTACTGCAGACGAACGCTTCAAACTAGAAGAACAAAATATGGTGAGCCAAGTGGGATTTGTGTACTGATCAATACCACGAAGTATCATGATTATTGGGTGAAAAAATATTTGTTGGTATTTCGGAAACTCGTAATTTCTTGGAAGCTTGGCAACCCATTTCAATGAAAGTGCTTTTCCACAGTCTCTGCATACTGCTACTTGAAGAGGAAACAAATCTTAGAGACAAATCTGAGAAATGCTTTTTTTTTTTGTCAAGTTTCAAAGAGCTACTACAAACCATGTTGGATTTAGAGTTCCAAATTCATTTATCTATATAGGAGGGAACAGAGGGAAACCTAAATATAAAAACTGCTATTGTAAACGAACGCTTCAACCTAGAAGAACAAAATTTGGTGAGACATGTGGGATTTGTGTCCTGATCATTAAGACCAAGTATCATCAAGATTGGGTGAAAAAATATTTGCTGGTATTTCGGAAACTCGTTATTTCTTAGAAGCTTGGCAATCCCTCTCAATGAAAATGCTTTTCCACAGTCTGTGCCTATGGCTACTTGAAGAGGAAACAAACCATAGAGACAAAACTGAGAGCTCCTTTATTTTGTCAAGTTTCAAAGAGCTACTACAAACCATGTTGGATTTAGAGTTGCAAATTCATCTATCTATACAAGGGAGAACAGAGTGAAACCTACATACAAAAACTGCTACTGTAAATGAACGCTTCAACCTAGAAGAACACAATTTGGTGAGCCAAATGAGATTTGTGTACTGATCATTAGCACCACGTATCATCAAGATTGGGTGAAAAAATATTTGCTGGTATTTCGGAAACTCGTAATTTCTTGGAAGCTTGGCAACCCCTTTCAATTAAAGTGCTTTTCCACAGTCTCTTCTTAGGGCTACTTGAAGAGGAAAGAAACCATAGAGACAAAACTGAGAACTACTTTATTTTGTCAAGTTTCAAAGAGCTCCTACAAACCATGTTCGATTTAGAGTTCCAAATTCATCTATCTATATATTTGAGAACAGAGTGAAACCTAAAAATAAAAACTGCTACTGTAAACGAACGCTTCAACCTAGAAGAACAAAATTTGGTGAGCCAAGTAGGATTTGTGTACTTGTCATTACCACCACGTATCATCATGATTGGGTGAAAAAATACTTGCTGGTATTTTGGAAACTCGTAATTTCTTGGAAGCTTGGTAACCCCTTTCAATGAAAGTGCTTTTTCACAGTCTCTACTTAGGGCTACTTGAAGAGGAAAAAAACCATAGAGAAAAAAACTGAGAACTACTTTTTTTGTCAATTTTCAAAGAGGTACTACAAACCATGTTGGATTTAGAGTTCCAAATTCATCTATCTATATAGGATAGAACAGAGTGACACCTAAAAATAAAAACTGCTACTGTAAACGAACGCATCAAGCTAGAAGAACAAAATTTGGTGAGCCAAGTTGGATTTGTGTACTTGTCATTACCACCATGTATCATCAAGATTGGGTGAAAAAATATGTGCTGGTATTTTGGAAACTCGTAATTTCTTGGAAGCTAGGCAACCCCTTTCAATGAAAGTGCTTTTCCACAGTCTCTGCCTAGGGCTACTTGAAGAGGAAACAAACCATAGACACAAAATTGAGAACTACTTTTTTGTGTCAAGTTTCAAAAAGCTACTACAAACCATGTTGGATTTAGAGTTCCAAATTCATCTATCTATATAGGAGAGCACAGAGGAAACCCTAAAAATAAAAACTGCTACTGTAGACGAACGCTTCAAACTAGAAGAACAAAATATGGTGAGCCAAGTGGGATTTGTGTACTGATCATTACCACGAAGTATCATGAACATTGGGTGAAAAAATATTTGTTGGTATTTCGGAAACTCGTAATTCCTTGGAAGCTTGGCAACCCCTTTCAATGAAAGTGCTTTTCCACAGTCTCTGCTTAGGGCTACTTGAAGAGGAAACAAACCATAGAGAAAAAAATGAGAACTACTTTTTTTTGTCAAGTTTCATAAAGCTACTACAAACCATGTTGGATTTAGAGTTCCAAATTCATCTGTCTATATAGGATAGAACAGAGGGAAACCTAAATATAAAAACTGCTACTGTAGACGAACGCTTCAACCTAGAAGAACAAAATTTGGTGAGCCAAGTGGGATTTGTGACCTGATCATTACCACCAATATCATCAAGATTGGGTGAAAAAATATTTGCTGGTATTTCGGAAACTCGATATTTCTTAGAAGCTTGGCAACCCCTCTCAATGAAAATGCTTTTCCACAGTCTGTGCCTACTGCTACTTGAAGAGGAAAAAAACCATGGAGACAAAACTGAGAACTCTTTTATTTTGTCAAGTTTCAAAGAGCTACTACAAACCATGTTGGATTTAGAGTTCCAAATTCATCTATCTATATAGGAGAGAACAGTGGGAAACCTAAATATAAAAACTGCTACTACTAGACGAACACTTCAACCTAGAAGAACAAAATTTTGTGAGCCAAGTGGGATTTGTGTCCTGATCATTACCACCAAGTATCATCAAGATTGGGTGAAAAAATATTTGCTGGTATTTCGGAAACTCGTTATTTCTTTGAACCTTGGCAACCCCTCTCAATGAAAGTGCTTTTCCACAGTCCATGCCTATGGAAACTTGAAGAGGAAACAATCCATAGAGACAAAACTGAGAACTCCTTTCTTTTGTCAAGTTTCAAAAAGCTACTACAAACCATGTTGGATTTAGAGTTTCAAATTCATCTATCTATGTAGAGAGCGCAGAGTGAAACCTAAATATAAAAACTGCTACTGTGGACGAACACGTCAACCTAGAAGAACAAAATTTGGTGAGCCAAGTTGGATTTGTGTACTTGTCATTACCACCATGTATCATCAAGATTGGGTGAAAAAATATGTGCTGGTATTTTGGAAACTCGTAATTTCTTGGAAGCTAGGCAACCCCTTTCAATGAAAATGCTCTTCCACAGTCTCTGCCTAGGGCTACTTGAAGAGGAAACAAACCATAGAGACAAAATTGAGAACTACTTTATTTTGTCAAGTTTCAAAAAGCTACTACAAACCATGTTGGATTTAGAGTTCCAAATTCATCTATCTATATAGGAGAGCACAGAGGAAAACCTAAAAATAAAAACTGCTACTGTAGACGAACGCTTCAAACTAGAAGAACAAAATATGGTGAGCCAAGTGGGATTTGTGTACTGATCAATACCACGAAGTATCATGATTATTGGGTGAAAAAATATTTGTTGGTATTTCGGAAACTCGTAATTTCTTGGAAGCTTGGCAACCCATTTCAATGAAAGTGCTTTTCCACAGTCTCTGCATACTGCTACTTGAAGAGGAAACAAATCATAGAGACAAATCTGAGAAATGCTTTTTTTTTGTCAAGTTTCAAAGAGCTACTACAAACCATGTTGGATTTAGAGTTCCAAATTCATTTATCTATATAGGAGGGAACAGAGGGAAACCTAAATATAAAAACTGCTATTGTAAACGAACGCTTCAACCTAGAAGAACAAAATTTGGTGAGACATGTGGGATTTGTGTACTGATCATTAAGACCAAGTATCATCAAGACTGGGTGAAAAAATATTTGCTGGTATTTCGGAAACTCGTTATTTCTTAGAAGCTTGGCAATCCCTCTCAATGAAAATGCTTTTCCACAGTCTGTGCCTATGGCTACTTGAAGAGGAAACAAACCATAGAGACAAAACTGAGAGCTCCTTTATTTTGTCAAGTTTCAAAGAGCTACTACAAACCATGTTGGATTTAGAGTTGCAAATTCATCTATCTATACAAGGGAGAACAGAGTGAAACCTACATACAAAAACTGCTACTGTAAATGAACGCTTCAACCTAGAAGAACACAATTTGGTGAGCCAAATGAGATTTGTGTACTGATCATTAGCACCACGTATCATCAAGATTGGGTGAAAAAATATTTGCTGGTATTTCGGAAACTCGTAATTTCTTGGAAGCTTGGCAACCCCTTTCAATTAAAGTGCTTTTCCACAGTCTCTTCTTAGGGCTACTTGAAGAGGAAAGAAACCATAGAGACAAAACTGAGAACTACTTTATTTTGTCAAGTTTCAAAGAGCTCCTACAAACCATGTTCGATTTAGAGTTCCAAATTCATCTATCTATATATTTGAGAACAGAGTGAAACCTAAAAATAAAAACTGCTACTGTAAACGAACGCTTCAACCTAGAAGAACAAAATTTGGTGAGCCAAGTAGGATTTGTGTACTTGTCATTACCACCACGTATCATCATGATTGGGTGAAAAAATACTTGCTGGTATTTTGGAAACTCGTAATTTCTTGGAAGCTTGGTAACCCCTTTCAATGAAAGTGCTTTTTCACAGTCTCTACTTAGGGCTACTTGAAGAGGAAAAAAACCATAGAGAAAAAAACTGAGAACTACTTTTTTTGTCAATTTTCAAAGAGGTACTACAAACCATGTTGGATTTAGAGTTCCAAATTCATCTATCTATATAGGATAGAACAGAGTGACACCTAAAAATAAAAACTGCTACTGTAAACGAACGCATCAAGCTAGAAGAACAAAATTTGGTGAGCCAAGTTGGATTTGTGTACTTGTCATTACCACCATGTATCATCAAGATTGGGTGAAAAAATATGTGCTGGTATTTTGGAAACTCGTAATTTCTTGGAAGCTAGGCAACCCCTTTCAATGAAAGTGCTTTTCCACAGTCTCTGCCTAGGGCTACTTGAAGAGGAAACAAACCATAGACACAAAATTGAGAACTACTTTTTTGTGTCAAGTTTCAAAAAGCTACTACAAACCATGTTGGATTTAGAGTTCCAAATTCATCTATCTATATAGGAGAGCACAGAGGAAACCCTAAAAATAAAAACTGCTACTGTAGACGAACGCTTCAAACTAGAAGAACAAAATATGGTGAGCCAAGTGGGATTTGTGTACTGATCATTACCACGAAGTATCATGAACATTGGGTGAAAAAATATTTGTTGGTATTTCGGAAACTCGTAATTCCTTGGAAGCTTGGCAACCCCTTTCAATGAAAGTGCTTTTCCACAGTCTCTGCTTAGGGCTACTTGAAGAGGAAACAAACCATAGAGAAAAAAATGAGAACTACTTTTTTTTGTCAAGTTTCATAAAGCTACTACAAACCATGTTGGATTTAGAGTTCCAAATTCATCTGTCTATATAGGATAGAACAGAGGGAAACCTAAATATAAAAACTGCTACTGTAGACGAACGCTTCAACCTAGAAGAACAAAATTTGGTGAGCCAAGTGGGATTTGTGACCTGATCATTACCACCAATATCATCAAGATTGGGTGAAAAAATATTTGCTGGTATTTCGGAAACTCGATATTTCTTAGAAGCTTGGCAACCCCTCTCAATGAAAATGCTTTTCCACAGTCTGTGCCTACTGCTACTTGAAGAGGAAAAAAACCATGGAGACAAAACTGAGAACTCTTTTATTTTGTCAAGTTTCAAAGAGCTACTACAAACCATGTTGGATTTAGAGTTCCAAATTCATCTATCTATATAGGAGAGAACAGTGGGAAACCTAAATATAAAAACTGCTACTACTAGACGAACACTTCAACCTAGAAGAACAAAATTTTGTGAGCCAAGTGGGATTTGTGTCCTGATCATTACCACCAAGTATCATCAAGATTGGGTGAAAAAATATTTGCTGGTATTTCGGAAACTCGTTATTTCTTTGAACCTTGGCAACCCCTCTCAATGAAAGTGCTTTTCCACAGTCCATGCCTATGGAAACTTGAAGAGGAAACAATCCATAGAGACAAAACTGAGAACTCCTTTCTTTTGTCAAGTTTCAAAAAGCTACTACAAACCATGTTGGATTTAGAGTTTCAAATTCATCTATCTATGTAGAGAGCGCAGAGTGAAACCTAAATATAAAAACTGCTACTGTGGACGAACACGTCAACCTAGAAGAACAAAATTTGGTGAGCCAAGTTGGATTTGTGTACTTGTCATTACCACCATGTATCATCAAGATTGGGTGAAAAAATATGTGCTGGTATTTTGGAAACTCGTAATTTCTTGGAAGCTAGGCAACCCCTTTCAATGAAAATGCTCTTCCACAGTCTCTGCCTAGGGCTACTTGAAGAGGAAACAAACCATAGAGACAAAATTGAGAACTACTTTATTTTGTCAAGTTTCAAAAAGCTACTACAAACCATGTTGGATTTAGAGTTCCAAATTCATCTATCTATATAGGAGAGCACAGAGGAAAACCTAAAAATAAAAACTGCTACTGTAGACGAACGCTTCAAACTAGAAGAACAAAATATGGTGAGCCAAGTGGGATTTGTGTACTGATCAATACCACGAAGTATCATGATTATTGGGTGAAAAAATATTTGTTGGTATTTCGGAAACTCGTAATTTCTTGGAAGCTTGGCAACCCATTTCAATGAAAGTGCTTTTCCACAGTCTCTGCATACTGCTACTTGAAGAGGAAACAAATCATAGAGACAAATCTGAGAAATGCTTTTTTTTTGTCAAGTTTCAAAGAGCTACTACAAACCATGTTGGATTTAGAGTTCCAAATTCATTTATCTATATAGGAGGGAACAGAGGGAAACCTAAATATAAAAACTGCTATTGTAAACGAACGCTTCAACCTAGAAGAACAAAATTTGGTGAGACATGTGGGATTTGTGTACTGATCATTAAGACCAAGTATCATCAAGACTGGGTGAAAAAATATTTGCTGGTATTTCGGAAACTCGTTATTTCTTAGAAGCTTGGCAATCCCTCTCAATGAAAATGCTTTTCCAAGTCTGTGCCTACGGCTTCTTGAAGAGGAAACAAACCATAGAGACAAAACTGAGAGCTCCTTTATTTTGTCAAGTTTCAAAGAGCTACTACAAACCATGTTGGATTTAGAGTTGCAAATTCATCTATCTATACAAGGGAGAACAGAGTGAAACCTACATACAAAAACTGCTACTGTAAATGAACGCTTCAACCTAGAAGAACACAATTTGGTGAGCCAAATGAGATTTGTGTACTGATCATTAGCACCACGTATCATCAAGATTGGGTGAAAAAATATTTGCTGGTATTTCGGAAACTCGTAATTTCTTGGAAGCTTGGCAACCCCTTTCAATTAAAGTGCTTTTCCACAGTCTCTTCTTAGGGCTACTTGAAGAGGAAAGAAACCATAGAGACAAAACTGAGAACTACTTTATTTTGTCAAGTTTCAAAGAGCTCCTACAAACCATGTTCGATTTAGAGTTCCAAATTCATCTATCTATATATTTGAGAACAGAGTGAAACCTAAAAATAAAAACTGCTACTGTAAACGAACGCTTCAACCTAGAAGAACAAAATTTGGTGAGCCAAGTAGGATTTGTGTACTTGTCATTACCACCACGTATCATCATGATTGGGTGAAAAAATACTTGCTGGTATTTTGGAAACTCGTAATTTCTTGGAAGCTTGGTAACCCCTTTCAATGAAAGTGCTTTTTCACAGTCTCTACTTAGGGCTACTTGAAGAGGAAAAAAACCATAGAGAAAAAAACTGAGAACTACTTTTTTTGTCAATTTTCAAAGAGGTACTACAAACCATGTTGGATTTAGAGTTCCAAATTCATCTATCTATATAGGATAGAACAGAGTGACACCTAAAAATAAAAACTGCTACTGTAAACGAACGCATCAAGCTAGAAGAACAAAATTTGGTGAGCCAAGTTGGATTTGTGTACTTGTCATTACCACCATGTATCATCAAGATTGGGTGAAAAAATATGTGCTGGTATTTTGGAAACTCGTAATTTCTTGGAAGCTAGGCAACCCCTTTCAATGAAAGTGCTTTTCCACAGTCTCTGCCTAGGGCTACTTGAAGAGGAAACAAACCATAGACACAAAATTGAGAACTACTTTTTTGTGTCAAGTTTCAAAAAGCTACTACAAACCATGTTGGATTTAGAGTTCCAAATTCATCTATCTATATAGGAGAGCACAGAGGAAACCCTAAAAATAAAAACTGCTACTGTAGACGAACGCTTCAAACTAGAAGAACAAAATATGGTGAGCCAAGTGGGATTTGTGTACTGATCATTACCACGAAGTATCATGAACATTGGGTGAAAAAATATTTGTTGGTATTTCGGAAACTCGTAATTCCTTGGAAGCTTGGCAACCCCTTTCAATGAAAGTGCTTTTCCACAGTCTCTGCTTAGGGCTACTTGAAGAGGAAACAAACCATAGAGAAAAAAATGAGAACTACTTTTTTTTGTCAAGTTTCATAAAGCTACTACAAACCATGTTGGATTTAGAGTTCCAAATTCATCTGTCTATATAGGATAGAACAGAGGGAAACCTAAATATAAAAACTGCTACTGTAGACGAACGCTTCAACCTAGAAGAACAAAATTTGGTGAGCCAAGTGGGATTTGTGACCTGATCATTACCACCAATATCATCAAGATTGGGTGAAAAAATATTTGCTGGTATTTCGGAAACTCGATATTTCTTAGAAGCTTGGCAACCCCTCTCAATGAAAATGCTTTTCCACAGTCTGTGCCTACTGCTACTTGAAGAGGAAAAAAACCATGGAGACAAAACTGAGAACTCTTTTATTTTGTCAAGTTTCAAAGAGCTACTACAAACCATGTTGGATTTAGAGTTCCAAATTCATCTATCTATATAGGAGAGAACAGTGGGAAACCTAAATATAAAAACTGCTACTACTAGACGAACACTTCAACCTAGAAGAACAAAATTTTGTGAGCCAAGTGGGATTTGTGTCCTGATCATTACCACCAAGTATCATCAAGATTGGGTGAAAAAATATTTGCTGGTATTTCGGAAACTCGTTATTTCTTTGAACCTTGGCAACCCCTCTCAATGAAAGTGCTTTTCCACAGTCCATGCCTATGGAAACTTGAAGAGGAAACAATCCATAGAGACAAAACTGAGAACTCCTTTCTTTTGTCAAGTTTCAAAAAGCTACTACAAACCATGTTGGATTTAGAGTTTCAAATTCATCTATCTATGTAGAGAGTGCAGAGTGAAACCTAAATATAAAAACTGCTACTGTGGACGAACGCGTCAACCTAGAAGAACAAAATTTGGTGAGCCAAGTTGGATTTGTGTACTTGTCATTACCACCATGTATCATCAAGATTGGGTGAAAAAATATGTGCTGGTATTTTGGAAACTCGTAATTTCTTGGAAGCTAGGCAACCCCTTTCAATGAAAATGCTCTTCCACAGTCTCTGCCTAGGGCTACTTGAAGAGGAAACAAACCATAGAGACAAAATTGAGAACTACTTTATTTTGTCAAGTTTCAAAAAGCTACTACAAACCATGTTGGATTTAGAGTTCCAAATTCATCTATCTATATAGGAGAGCACAGAGGAAAACCTAAAAATAAAAACTGCTACTGTAGACGAACGCTTCAAACTAGAAGAACAAAATATGGTGAGCCAAGTGGGATTTGTGTACTGATCAATACCACGAAGTATCATGATTATTGGGTGAAAAAATATTTGTTGGTATTTCGGAAACTCGTAATTTCTTGGAAGCTTGGCAACCCATTTCAATGAAAGTGCTTTTCCACAGTCTCTGCATACTGCTACTTGAAGAGGAAACAAATCATAGAGACAAATCTGAGAAATGCTTTTTTTTTGTCAAGTTTCAAAGAGCTACTACAAACCATGTTGGATTTAGAGTTCCAAATTCATTTATCTATATAGGAGGGAACAGAGGGAAACCTAAATATAAAAACTGCTATTGTAAACGAAAGCTTCAACCTAGAAGAACAAAATTTGGTGAGACATGTGGGATTTGTGTACTGATCATTAAGACCAAGTATCATCAAGACTGGGTGAAAAAATATTTGCAGGTATTTCGGAAACTCGTTATTTCTTAGAAGCTTGGCAATCCCTCTCAATGAAAATGCTTTTCCAAGTCTGTGCCTACGGCTACTTGAAGAGGAAACAAACCATAGAGACAAAACTGAGAGCTCCTTTATTTTGTCAAGTTTCAAAGAGCTACTACAAACCATGTTGGATTTAGAGTTGCAAATTCATCTATCTATACAAGGGAGAACAGAGTGAAACCTACATACAAAAACTGCTACTGTAAATGAACGCTTCAACCTAGAAGAACACAATTTGGTGAGCCAAATGAGATTTGTGTACTGATCATTACCACCACGTATCATCAAGATTGGGTGAAAAAATATTTGCTGGTATTTCGGAAACTCGTAATTTCTTGGAAGCTTGGCAACCCCTTTCAATTAAAGTGCTTTTCCACAGTCTCTTCTTAGGGCTACTTGAAGAGGAAAGAAACCATAGAGACAAAACTGAGAACTACTTTATTTTGTCAAGTTTCAAAGAGCTCCTACAAACCATGTTCGATTTAGAGTTCCAAATTCATCTATCTATATATTTGAGAACAGAGTGAAACCTAAAAATAAAAACTGCTACTGTAAACGAACGCTTCAACCTAGAAGAACAAAATTTGGTGAGCCAAGTAGGATTTGTGTACTTGTCATTACCACCACGTATCATCATGATTGGGTGAAAAAATACTTGCTGGTATTTTGGAAACTCGTTATTTCTTAGAATCTTGGCAACCCCTTTCAATAAAAGTGCTTTCCACAGTCTGTGCCTTGGGCTATTTGAAGAGGAAACAAGACATAGAGACAAAAGTGAGAACTCTTTTATTTTGTCAAGTTACAAAGAGCTACTACAAACCATGTTGGATTTAGAGTTCCAAATTCATCTATCTATATATTTGAGAACAGATTGAAACCTAAAAATAAAAACTGCTACTGTAAACGAACGCTTCAACCTAGAAGAACAAAATTTGGTAGCCAAGTGGGATTTGTGTACTTTTCATTAGCACCACGTATCATCAAGATTGGTGAAAAAATAATTGCCTGTATTTTGGGAACTCGTTATTTCTTAGAACCCCGGCAACCCCTCTCAATGAAAATGCTTTTCCACAGTCTGTGCTTACAGCTACTTGAAGAGGAAACAAACCAGAGAGAAAAAACTGAGAACTCCTTTTTTTTTCAAGTTTCAAAGAGCTAGTACAAACCATGTTGGATTTAGAGTTCCAAATTCATCTATATATATAGGAGACAACAAAGGGAAACTTAATATAAAAACTGCTACTGTAGACGAACGCTTCAACCTAGAAGAACAAAATTTGGGGAGCCAAGTAGGATTTGTGTTCTGATCATTACCACCAAGTATCATCAAGAGTGGGTGAAAAAATATTTGCTGGTATTTCGGAAACTCGTTATTTCTTAGAAGCTTGGCAACCCCTTTCAATGAAAGTGCTTTTCCTCAGTCTGTTCCTAGGGCTACTTGAAGAGGAAACAAACCATAGAGATAATACTGAGAACTACTTTATTTTGTCAAGTTTCAAAGAGCTACTACAAACCATGTTAAATTTAGAGTTGCAAATTCATCTATCTATATAGAAGAGAACAGAGTGAAACCTAAATATAAAAACTGCTACTGTAGACCAACGCTTCAATGTAGAAGAACAATATTTGTTGAGCCAAGTGGGATTTGTGTACCGATCAATAACACCAAGTATCATCAAGATTGGGTGAAAATATATTTTCTGGTATTTCGGAAACTCGTTATTTCTTGGAAGCTTGGCAACCCCTTTAAATGAAAGTGCTTTTCCACAGTGTGTGTCTAGGGCTACTTGAAGAGGATACATACCATAGAGACAATAGTGAGAACTATTTTTTTTGTCATGTTTCAAAGAGCTAGTACAAACCATGTTGGATTTAGAGTTCCAAATTCAGCTATCTATATAGGAGAGAACAGAGGGAAACCTAAAAATACAGACTGCTACTGTAAACGAACGCTTCAAACTAGAAGAACAATATTTGGTGAGTCAAGTGGGATTTCTGTACCGATCATTACCACCATGATTCATCAAGATTGGGTGAAAAAGTATTTACTGGTATTTCGGAAACTCGTTATTTCTTGGAAGCTTGGCAACCCCTTTTAATGAAAGTGCTTTTCCACAGTCTCTGCCTGGGCTACTTGAAGAGGAAACAAATCATAGAGGCAAAACTGAGAAGTACTTTTTTTGTCAAGTTTCAAATGCTACTACAATCCTTGTTGGATTTAGAGTTCCAAATTGATCTATCTATATAGGAGAGAACAGAGTGAAATCTAAATATAAAAATTTCAACTGTAGAAGAACGCTTCAACCTAGAAGAACAAAATTTGGTGAGCCAAGTGGGATTGGTGTACTTGTCATTACCACCAAGTATCATCAAGATTGGGTGAAAAAATATTTGCTGGTATTTCGAAAACTCGTTATTTCTTGGAAGCTTGGCAACTCCTTTCAATGAAAGTGCTTTACAACAGTCTCTGCTAACTGCTAGTTGAAGAGTAAACAAATCATAGAGACAAAACTGAGAACTACTTTTTTTGTAACGTTTTAAAGAGCTAGTACAAACCATGTTAGATTAGGGTTCCAAAATCAGCTATCTATATAGGAGAGAACAGAGGGAAACCTGAAAATATAAACTGCTACTGTAAACGAACGCTTCAACTTAGAAGAACAAAATTTGGAGAGTCAACTGGGATTTGTGTGCCGATCATTACCACCAAGTATCATCCAGATTTGGTGAAAAAGTATTTGCTGGTATTTCGTAAACTCGTAATTTCTTGGAAGCTTGACAACCCCTTTCAATGAATGTGCTTTTCCACAGTCTCTGCTTAGGGCTACCTGAAGAGGAAAGAAATCACAGAGACAAAACTGAGTACTCCTTTATTTTGTCAAGTTTCAAAGAGCTATTACAAACCATGTTGGATTTAGAGTTCCAAATTCATCTATCTATATAGGAGAGAACAGAGGGCAACCTAAAAATATAAACTGCTACTGTATTCGAACGCTTCAAACTAGAAAAACAAAATTTGGTGAGTCAAGTGGGATTTGTGTACCGATCATTACCACTAAGTATCATCCAGACGGGGTGAAAAAATATTTGCTGGTATTTCGGAAACTCGTTAATTCTTAGAAGCTTGGCAACCCCTCTCAATGAAAGTGCTTTTCCACAGTCTGTGCCGTGGGCTACTTGAAGAGGAAACAAACCATAGAGACAAAACTGAGAACTCCTTTATTTTGTCAAGTTTCAAAGAGATACTACAAACCATGTTGGATTTAGAGTTCCAAATTCATCTATCTAAATAGAAGATAACAGAGTGAAACCTAAATATAAAAACTGCTACTGTAGACGAACGCTTCAACCTAGAAGAACAAAATTTTGTATGCCAAGTGGGTTTGGTGTACTGATCAATACCCCCAAGTATCATCAAGATTGGGTGAAAAAGTATTTGCTGGTATTTCGGTAACTCGTTATTTCTTAATAACTTGGCAACCCCTCTCAATGAAAGTGCTTTTCCACAGTGTGTGCCTAGGGCTACTTGAAGAAGAAACAAACCATAGAGACAAAAGTGAGAACTCCTTTATTTTGTCAAGTTTCAAAGAGCTACTACAAACCATGTTGGATTTAGATTTCCAAATTCATCTATCTATATAGGAGAGAACAAAGTGAAACCTAAAAATAAAAACTGCTACTGTAAACGAACGCTTCAACCTAGAAGAACAAAATTTGGTGAGCCAAGTGGGATTTCTGTACTTGTCATTACCACCACGTATTTTCAATATCGGGTGAAAAAGTATTTGCTGGTATTTCGGAAACTCGTAATTTCTTGGAAGCTTGGCAACTCCTTTCAATGAAAATGCTTTTCCACAACCTCTGCTTAGGGCTACGTGAAGAGGAAACAAATAATAGAGACAAAACTGAGAACTACTTTTTTTTGTCAAGTTTCAAAGCGCTACTACAAACCATGCTGGATTTAGAGTTCCAAATTCAGCTATCTATATAGGAGAGAACAGAGGGACACCTAAAAATATAAACTGCTAGTGTAAACGAACGCTTCAACTTAGAAGAACAAAATTTGATGAGCAAAGTGGGATTTGTGTACTGATCATTACCAGCAAGTATCATCAAGATTGGGTGAAAAAATATTTGCTGGTATTTTGTAAACTCGTTATTTCTTAGAAGCTTGGCAACTTTTTTCAATGAAAGTGCTTTTCCACAGTCTGTGCCTAGGGCTACTTGAAGAGGAAACAAACCATAGAGACAATACTGAGAACTCCTTTATGTTGTCAAGTTTCAAAGAGCTACTACAAACCATGTTGGATTTAGAGTTCCAAATTCATGTATCTATATAGAAGAGAACAGAATGAAACCTAAATATAAAAACTGCTACTGCAGACGAACGCTTCACCCTAGAAGAACAACATTTTGTGAGCCAAGTGGGATTGTTGTACTGATTATTACCACCAAGTATCATCAAGATTGGGTAAAAAAATATTTGCTGGTATTTCGTAAACTCGTTATTTCTTAGAGGCTTGTTAACCCCTCTCAATGAAAGTGCTTTTCCACAGTCTGTGCCTAAGTCTACTTGAAGAGGAAACAAACCATTGAGACAAAATTGAGAATTCCTTTATTTTGTCAAGTTTCAAAGAGCTACTACAAACCATGTTGGATTTAGATTTCCAAATTCATCTATCTATATATGAGAGAACAATGTGAAACCTAAAATTAAAAATGGTTACTCCAAACGAACGTCAACCGAGAAGAACAAAATTTGGTGAACCAATTGGGATTTGTGTATTTGTCATTACCACCACTTATCATCAAGATTGGGTGAAAAAGTATTTGCTGGTATTTCGTAAACTCGTAATTTCTTGGAAGCTTGACAACCCCTTTCAATGAGTGTGCTTTTCCACAGTCTCTGCTTAGGGCTACCTGAAGAGCAAAGAAATCACAGAGACAAAACTGAGTACTCCTTTATTTTGTCAAGTTTCAAAGAGCTATTACAAACCATGTTGGATTTAGAGTTCCAAATTCATCTATCTATATAGGAGAGAACAGAGGGCAACCTAAAAATATAAACTGCTACTGTATTCGAACGCTTCAAACTAGAAAAACAAAATTTGGTGAGTCAAGTGGGATTTGTGTACCGATCATTACCACTAAGTATCATCCAGATGGGGTGAAAAAATATTTGCTGGTATTTCGGAAACTCGTTAATTCTTAGAAGCTTGGCAACCCCTCTCAATGAAAGTGCTTTTCCACAGTCTGTGCCGTGGGCTACTTGAAGAGGAAACAAACCATAGAGACAAAACTGAGAACTCCTTTATTTTGTCAAGTTTCAAAGAGGTACTACAAAACATGTTGGATTTAGATTTCCAAATTCATGTATCTATATAGAAGAAAACAGAGTGAAACCTAAATATAAATACTGCTACTGTAGAAGAACGCTTCAACCTAGAAGAACAAAATTTGGTGAGCGAAGTGGGATTGGTGTACTGATCATTACCACCACGTATCATCAAAATTGGGTGAAAAAATATTTGCTGGTATTTCGGAAACTCGTTATTTCTTAGTAGCTTTGCAACCCCTCTCAATGAAAGTGCTTTTCCACAGTCTGTGCCTAGGGCTACTTGAAGAGGAAACAAACCATAGAGACAAAACTGAGAACGCCTTTATTTTGTCAAGTTTCAAAGAGCTACTACAAACCATGTTGGATTTAGAGTTCCAAATTCATCTATCTGTATAGGAGAGAACAAAGTTCAACCTAAAAATAAAAATTGCTACTGAAAACGAACGCTTCAACCTAGAAGAACAAAATTTGGTGAGCCAAGTGGGGTTTGTGTACTTGTCATTACCACCACGTATCATCAAGATTGGGTGAGAAAATATTTGCTGGTATTTCAGAAACTCGTAATTTTTTGGTAGCTTGGCAACCCCTTTCAATGAAAGTCCTTTTCCACAGTCTCTGCTTAGGGCTACTTGAAGAGGAAACAAATCATAGAGACAAAACTGAGAAATCCTTTATTTTGTCAAGTTTCAAAGAGCTACTACAAACCATTTTGGATTTAGAGTTCCAAATTCATGTATCTATATATACGAGAGAACAGAGTGGAACCTAAATATAAAAACTTCTACTGTAGACGAAAGCTTCAACCTAGAAGAACAAAATTTGGTGAGCCAAGTGGGATTTGTGTACTTCTCATTACCACCAAGTATCATCAAGATTGGGTGAAAAAATATTTGCTGGTATTTTGTAAACTCGTTATTTCTTAGAAGCTTGGCAAATTTTCAATGAAAGTGCTTTTCCACAGTCTGAGCCTCGGGCTACTTGAAGAGGAAACAAAACATAGAGACAAAACTGAGAAGTACTTTTTTCTGTCAAGTTTCAAAGTGTTACTACAAACCATGTTGGATTTAGAGTTCCAAATACCTCTATCTATATAGGAGAGAACAGAGGGAAACCTAAAAATATAAACTGCTACTGTAAACGAACGCTTCAACCTAGAAGAACAAAATTTGGTGAGTCAAGTGGGATTTGTGTACCGATCATTACCACCAAGTATCATCCAGATTGGGTGAAAAAATATTTGCTGGTATTTCGGAAACTTGTTATTTCTTGGAAGCTTGTCCACCCATTTCAATGAAAGTGCTTTTTCACAGTCTGTGCCTAGGGCTACTTGAAGAGGAAACAAACCATAGAGACAATACTGAGAACTCCTTTATTTTGTCAAGTTTCAAAAAGCTACTACAAACCATGTTGGATTTAGAGTTCCAAATTCATGTATCTATATATACGAGAGAACAGAGTGAAACCTAAATATAAAAACTTCTACTGTAGACGAAAGCTTCAACCTAGAAGAACAAAATTTGGTGAGCCAAGTGGGATTTGTGTACTTGTCTTTACCACCAAGTATAATCAAGATTGGGTGAAAAAATATTTGCTGGTATTTTGGTAACTCGTAATTTCTTGGAAACTTGGCAACCCCTCTCAATGAAAGTGCTTTTTCCAGTCTGTGCATAATTCTACTTGAAGAGGAAACAAACCATAGAGACAATACAGAGAAGTACTTAATTTTGTCTAGTTTCAAAGAGCTACTACAAACCATGTTGGATTTAGAGTTCCAAATTCATCTGTCTATCTAGAAGAGAACAGAGTGAAACCAAAATATATAAACTGCAACTGTAGATGAACGCTTTAACCTAGAAGAACAAAATGGTGGGCCAAGTGATATTTGTTTACTGATCATTACCACCAAGTATCATCAAGATTGGGTGAAAAAATATTTGCTGGTATTTTGGAAACTCGTTATTTCTTAGACGCTCGGCAACCAATCTCAATGAAAGTGTTTTTCCACAGTCTGTGCCTAGGGATACTTGAAGAGGAAACAAACCATAGAGACAAAACTGAGAACTCCTTTATCTTGTCAAGTTTCAAAGAGCTACTACAAACCATGTTGGATTTAGAGTTCCAAATTCATCTATCTATATAGGAGAGAACAGAGTGAAACCTAAAAATAAAAACTGCTACTGTAAACGAAGGCTTCAACCTAGAAGAACAAAATTTGGTGAGCCAAGTGGGATTTGTGTACTTGTCATTTCCACCAAGTTTCATCAAGATTGGGTGAAAAAATATTTGCTGGTATTTCGGAAACTCGTTATTTCTTAGAAGCTTGGCAACCCCTCTCAATGAAAGTGCTTTTCCACAGTCTGTGCCTAGGGCTACTTGAAATGAAACAAACCATACGGACAAAACTGAGAACTCCATTATTTTGTCAAGTTTCAAAGAGCTACTGCAAACCATGTTGGATTTAGAGTTCCAAATTCATCTATCTGTATAGGAGAGAACAAAGTGATACCTAAAAATAAATACTTCTACTGTAAACGAACGCTTCAACCTAGAAGAACAAAATTTGGTGAGCCAAGTGGGATTTGTGTACTTGTCATTACCACCACATATCATGAAGATTGGGTGAAAAAGTACTTGTTGGTATTTCGGAAACTCGTAATTTTTTGGAAGCTTAACAACTCCTTTCAATGAAAGTGCTTTTCCACAGTCTCTGCTTAGGGCTACTTGAAGAGGAAAAAAATCATAGAGACAAAACTGACAACTACTTTTTTTGTCAAGTTTCAGAGTGCTACTACAAACCATGCTGGATTTAGAGTTCCAAATTCAGCTATCTATATAGGAGAGAATAGGGGGACAACTAAAAATATAAACTGCTACTGTAAAAGAACGCTTCAACATAGAAGAACAAAATTTGGTGGGTCAAGTGGGATTTGTGTTCTGATCATTACCACCAAGTATCATCAAGATTGGGTGAAAAAATATTTGCTGGTATTTCGGAACCTCGTAATTTTTTGGAAGCTTGGCAACCCCTTTCAATGAAAGTGCTTTTCCACAGTCTCTGCTTAGGGTTACTTGAAGAGGAAACAAATCATAGAGACAAAACTGAGAACTCCTTTATGTTGTGAAGTTTCAAAGAGCTACTACAAACCATGTTGGATTTAGAGTTCCAAATTCATCTATCTATATAGGAGAGAATAGAGGGACACCTAAATATATAAACTGCTACTGTAGACGAACGCTTCAACCTAGATGAACAAAATATGGTGAGCCAAGTGGGATTTGTGTACTGATCATTACCCCCAAGTATCATCAAGATTGGGTGAAAAAATATTTGCTGGTATTTCGGAAACTCGTTATTTCTTAGAAGCTTGGCAACCCCTCTCAATGAAAGTGCTTTTCCACAGTCTGTGCCTAGGGCTACTTGAAGAGGAAACAAACCATACGGACAAAAGTGAGAACTATTTTATTTCGTCAAGTTTCAGAGAGCTACTAAAAACCATGTTGGATTTAGATTTCCAAATTCATCTATCTATATAGGAGAGAACGGAGTGAAACCTAAAAATAAACACTGCTACTGTAAACAAACGCTTCAACCTAGAAGAACAAAATTTGGTGAGCCAAGTGGGATTTTTGTACTTGTCATTACCACCACGTATCTTCAATATTGGGTGAAAAAGTATTTGCTGGTATTTCGGAAACTCGTAATTTCTTAAAGCTTGGCAACTCCTTTCAATGAAAGTGCTTTTCCACAACCTCTGCTTAGGGCTACGTGAAGAGGAAACAAATCATAGAGACAAAACTGAGAACTACTTTTTTTGTCAAGTTTCAAAGCGCTACTACAAACCATGCTGGATTTAGAGTTCCAAATTCAGCTATCTATATAGGAGAGAACAGAGGGACACTAAAAATATAAACTGCTACTGTAAACGAACGCTTCAACTTAGAAGAACAAAATTTGATGAGCAAAGGTGGGATTTGTGGTACTGATCATTACCAGCAAGTATCATCAAGAATGGGTGAAAAAATATTTGCTGGTATTTTGTAAACTCGTTATTTCTTAGAAGCTTGGCAACTTTTTTCAATGAAAGTGCTTCTCCACAGTCTGTGCCTAGGGCTACTTGAAGAGGAAACCAACCAAAGAGACAAAACTGAGAACTCCTTTATTTTGTTAAGTTTCAAAGAGATACTACAAACCATGTTGGATTTAGAGTTTCAAATTAATCTATCTAAATAGAAGAGAACAGAGTGAAACCTAAATATAAAAACTGCTACTGTAGACGAACGCTTCAACCTAGAAGAACAAAATTTTGTGAGCCTAGTGGGATTGGTGTACTGATCAATACCCCAAGTATCATCAAGATTGGGTGAAAAAATAATTGCTGGTATTTCGGAAACTCGTTATTTCTTAGAAACTTGGCAACCCCTCTCAATGAAAGTGCTTTTCCACAGTCTGTGCCTAGGGCTACTTGAAGAAGAAACAAACCATAGAGACAAAAGTGAGAACTATTTTATTTTGTCAAGTTTCAAAGAGCTACTACAAACCATGTTGGAATTAGATTTCCAAATTCATCTATCTATATAGGTGAGAACAAGTGAAACCTAAAAATAAAAACTGCTACTGTAAACGAACGCTTCAACCTAGAAGAACAAAATTTGGTGAGCCAAGTGGGATTTGTGTACTTGTCATTACCACCACGTATCTTCAATATCGCTTGAAAAAGTATTTGCTGGTATTTCGGAAACTCGTAATTTCTTGGAAGCTTGGCAACTCCTTTCAATGAAAGTGCTTTTCCACAACCTCTGCTTAGGGCTACGTGAAGAGGAAACAAATCATAGAGACAAAACTGAGAACTACATTTTTGTCAAGTTTCAAAGCGCTACTACAAACCATGCTGGATTTAGAGTTCCAAATTCAGCTATCTATATAGGAGAGAACAGAGGGACACCTAAAAATATAAACTGCTACTGTAAACGAACGCTTCAACCTAGAAGAAGAAAATTTGATGAGCAAAGTGGGATTTGTGTACTGATCATTACCAGCAAGTATCATCAAGATTGGGTGAAAAAATATTTGCTGGTATTTCGGAAACTCGTTATTTCTTAGAAACTTGGCAACCCTCTCAATGAAAGTGCTTTTCCACAGTCTGTGCCTAGGGCTACTGAAGAAGAAACAAACCATAGAGACAAAAGTGAGAACTATTTTATTTTGTCTACTTCAGAGAGCTACTACAAACCATGTTGGATTTAGATTTCCAAATTCATCCTATCTATATAGGAGACAACAAAGTGAAACCTAAAAATAAAAACTGCTACTGTAAACGAACGCTTCAACCTAGAAGAACAAAATTTGGTGAGCCAAGTGGGATTTTTGTACTTGTCATTACCACCACGTATCTTCAATATTGGGTGAAAAAGTATTTGCTGGTATTTCGGAAACTCGTAATTTCTTAAAAGCTTGGCAACTCCTTTCAATGAAAGTGCTTTTCCACAACCTCTGCTTAGGGCTACGTGAAGAGGAAACAAATCATAGAGACAAAACTGAGAACTACTTTTTTTGTCAAGTTTCAAAGCGCTACTACAAACCATGCTGGATTTAGAGTTCCAAATTCAGCTATCTATATAGGAGAGAACAGAGGGACACCTAAAAATATAAACTGCTAGTGTAAACGAACGCTTCAACCTAGAAGAACAAAATTTGATGAGCCAAGTGGGATTTGTGTACTGATCATTACCAGCAAGTATCATCAAGATTGGGTGAAAAAATATTTGCTGGTATTTTGTAAACTCGTTATTTCTTAAAAGCTTGGCAACTTTTTTTCAATGAAAGTGCTTTCCACAGTCTGTGCCTAGGGCTACTTGAAGAAGAACAAACCATAGAGAAAAAACTGAGAACTATTTTATTTTCTCAAGTTTCAAAGAGCTACTACAAACCACGTTGGATTTAGAGTTCCAAATTCATCTATCTATATAAAAGACAACAGAGGGGCACTAAAATATAAACTGCTACTGTAAACGAACGCTTCAACTTAGAAGAACAAAATTTGGTGAGTCAAGTGGATTTGTGTACTGATCATTACCACCAAGTATCATCAGGATTGAGTGAAAAAATGTTTGCTGGTATTTCGGAAACTCGTAATTTCTTGGAAGCTTGGCAACCTTTTTCAATGAAAGTGCTTTTCCACAGTCTCTGCTTAGGGCTACTTGAAGAGGAAACAAATCATAGAGACAAAACTGAGAACTCCTTTATTTTGTCAAGTTTCAAAGAGCTACTACAAACCATTTTGGATTTAGAGTTCCAAATTCATCTATCTATATAGAAGAGAACAGAGTGAAACGTAAATATAAAAACTGATACTGTACACGAAGAGCTTCAACCTAGAAGAACAAAATTTGGGGAGCCAAGTGGGATTGGTGTACTGATCATTACCCTCAAGTATCATCACGATTGGGTGAAAAAATATTTGCTGGTATTTCGGAAACTCGTTATTTCTTAGAAGCTTGGCAACCCCTCTCAATGAAAGTGCTTTTCCACAGTCTGTGCCTAGGGCTACTTGAAATGAAACAAACCATACGGACAAAACTGAGAACTCCATTATTTTGTCAAGTTTCAAAGAGCTACTGCAAACCATGTTGGATTTAGAGTTCCAAATTCATCTATCTGTATAGGAGACAACAAAGTGATACCTAAAATAAATACTTCTACTGTAAACGAACGCTTCAACCTAGAAGAACAAAATTTGGTGAGCCAAGTGGGATTTGTGTACTTGTCATTACCACCACATATCATGAAGATTGGGTGAAAAAGTACTTGTTGGTATTTCGGAAACTCGTAATTTTTTGGAAGCTTAACAACTCCTTTCAATGAAAGTGCTTTTCCACAGTCTCTGCTTAGGGCTTCTTGAAGAGGAAACAAATCATAGAGACAAAACTGACAACTACTTTTTTTGTCAAGTTTCAGAGTGCTACTACAAACCATGCTGGATTTAGAGTTCCAAATTCAGCTATCTATATAGGAGAGAATAGGGGGACACCTAAAAATATAAACTGCTACTGTAAAAGAACGCTTCAACATAGAAGAACAAAATTTGGTGGTCAAGTGGGATTTGTGTTCTGATCATTACCACCAAGTATCATCAAGATTGGGTGAAAAAATATTTGCTGGTATTTCGGAACCTCATAATTTTTTGGAAGCTTGGCAACCCCTTTCAATGAAAGTGCTTTTCCACAGTCTCTGCTTAGGGTTACTTGAAGAGGAAACAAATCATAGAGACAAAAATGAGAACTCCTTTATGTTGTCAAGTTTCAAAGAGCTACTACAAACCATGTTGGATTTAGAGTTCCAAATTCATCTATCTATAAGGAGAGAATAGAGGGACACCTAAATATATAAACTGCTACTGTAGACGAACGCTTCAACCTAGATGAACAAAATATGGTGAGCCAAGTGGGATTTGTGTACTGATCATTACCCCAAGTATCATCAAGATTGGGTGAAAAAATATTTGCTGGTATTTCGGAAACTCGTTATTTCTTAGAAGCTTGGCAACCCCTCTCAATGAAAGTGCTTTTCCACAGTCTGTGCCTAGGGCTACTTGAAGAGGAAACAAACCATACGGACAAAACTGAGAACTTTCTTATTTCTCAAGTTTCAAAGAGCTACTACAAACCATGTTGGATTTAGAGTTCCAAATTCATTGATCTATAGGGAGAGAACAGAGTGAAACCTAAAAAAAACTGCTACTGTAAACGAACCCTTGAACCTAGAAGAACAAAATTTGGTGAGCCAATTGGGATTTGTGTACCTATCATTAACACCAAGTATCATCAAGATTGGGTGAAAAAATATTTGCTGGTATTTCGGAAACTCATTATTTCTTAGCAGCTTGGCAACCCCTCTCAATGAAAGTGCTTTTACACAGTCTGTGCATAGGGCTACTTGAAGAGGAAAGAAATCATAGAGACAAAAATTAGAACTCCTTTATTTTGTCAAGTTTCAAAAAGCTACTACAAACAATGTTGGATTTAGAGTGCCAAATTCATCTATCTATATAGGAGAGAACAAAGTGAAACCTAAATATAAAAACCTGCTGCTGTAAACGAACGCTTCAACCTAGAAGAACAAAATTTGGTGAGCAAAGTGGTTTTTGTGTACATATCATTACTACCACGTATCATCAACATTGGGTGAAAAAGTATTTGCTGGTATTTCGGAAACTCGTAATTTTCTTGGAAGCTTGGCAACTTCTTTCAATGGAAGTGCTTTTCTACAGTCTCTGCTTAGGGATACTTGAAGAGGAAACAAATCAGAGAGAAAAATCTCAGAACTACTTTTTTTGGTCAAGTTTCAAATGCTACTACAAATCATGCTGGATTTAGAGTTCCAAATTCAGCTATCTATATAGGAGAGAACAGAGAGAAACCTACAAATCTAAACTGCTACTGTAAATGAACGCTTCAACCAGAAGAACAAAATTTGGTGAGTCAAGTGGGATTTGTGTACTGATCATTACCACCAAGTATCATCCAGATTGGGTGAAAAAAATATTTGCTGGTATTTCGGAAACTTGTTATTTCTTGGAAGCTTGGCAACCCCTCTCAATGAAAGTGCTTTTCCACAGTCTGTGCCTAGGGCTACTTGAAGAGGAAAACCAACCATAGAGACAAAACTGAGAACTCCTTTATTTTGTCAAGTTTCAAAGAGATACTACAAACAATGTTGGATTTAGAGTTCCAAATTCATCTATCTAAAATAGAAGATAACAGAGTGAAACCTAAATATAAAAACTGCTACTGTAGACGAACGCTTCAACCTAGATAAAGAAAATTTTGTGAGCCAAGTGGGATTGGTGTACTGATCAATACCCCAAGTATCATCAAGATTGGGTGAAAAAATATTTGCTGGTATTTCGGAAACTCGTTATTTCTTAGAAACTTGGCAACCCCTCTCAATGAAAGTGGCTTTTCCACAGTCTGTGCTAGGGCTACTTGAAGAAGAAACAACCATAGAGACAAAAGTGAGAACTATTTTATTTTGTCAAGTTTCAAAGAGCTACTACAAACCATGTTGGATTTAGATTTCCAAATTCATCTATCTATATAGGAGAGAACGGAGTGAAACCTAAAAATAAAAACTGCTACTGTAAACGAACGCTTCAACCTAGAAAAACAAAATTTGGTGAGCCAAGTGGGATTTGTGTACTTGTCATTACCACCACGTATCTTCTATATTGGGTGAAAAAGTATTTGCAGGTATTTCGGAAACTCGTAATTTCTTGGAAGCTTGGCAATTCCTTTCAATGAAAGTGCTTTTCCACAACCTCTGCTTAGGGCTACTGAAGAGGAAACAAATCATGGAGACAAAACTGAGAACTACTTTTTTTTGTGAAGTTCAAAGGGCTACTACAAACCATGCTGGATTTAGAGTTCCAAATTCAGCAATCTATATAGGAGAGAACAAAGGGACACCTAAAATTATAAACTGCTACTGAAAACGAACGCTTCAACGTGGAAGAACAAAATTTGATGAGCAAAGTGGGATTTGTGTACTGATGATTACCAGCAAGTATCATCAAGATTGGGTGAAAAAATATTTGCTGGTATTTTGTAAACTCGTTATTTCTTAAAAGCTTGGCAACTTTTTTCAATGAAAGTGCTTTTCCACCGTCTGTGCCTAGGGCTACTTGAAAGAAGAAACAAAAAATAGAGACAAAACTGAGAACTATTTTATTTTCTCAAGTTTCAAAGAGCTACTACAAACCACGTTGGATTTAGAGTTCCAAATTCATCTATCTATATAAAAGAGAACAGAGGGACACTAAAAATATAAACTGCTACTGTAAACGAACGCTTCAACTTAGAAGAACAAATTTGGTGAGTCAAGTGGGATTTGTGTACTGATCATTACCACCAAGTATCATCAGGATTGAGTGAAAAAATGTTTGCTGGTATTTCGGAAACTCGTAATTTCTTGGAAGCTTGGCAACCTTTTCAATGAAAGTGCTTTTCCACAGTCTCTGCTTAGGGCTACTTGAAGAGGAAACAAATCATAGAGACAAAACTGAGAACTCCTTTATTTTGTCAAGTTTCAAAGAGCTACTACAAACCATGTTGGATTTAGAGTTCCAAATTCATCTGTCTATATAGGAGAGAACAGAGGGAAACCAAAAATATAAACTGCTACTGTAAACGAACGCTTCTACCTAGAAGAACAAAATTTGGTGAGCCAAGTGGGATTTGTGTACTTGTCATGACCACCAAGTATCATCAAAATTGGGTGAAAGATATTTGCTGGTATTTCAGAAACTCGTTATTTCTTAGAAGCCTGGCAACCCCTCTCAATGAAAGTGCTTTTCCACAGTCTGCGCCTAGGGCTACTTGAAGAGGAAACAAAACATAGAGACAAAACTGAGAACTCCTTCATTTTGTCAAGTTTCAAAGAGCTACTACAAACCATGTTGGATTTAGAGTTCCAAATTCATCTATCTGTATAAAAGAGAACAGAGTGAAACCTAAAAATAAAAACTGCTACTGTAAACGAACGCTTCAACCTAGAATAACACAATTTGGTGAGCCGAGTGGTATTTGTGTACTGATCATTAACACCAAGTACCAACAAGAGTGGTGAAAAAATATTTACTGGTATTTCGGAAACTCGTTATTTCTTAGAATCTTGGGAGACCCTCTCATTGAAAGTGCTTTTCAACAGTCTGTGCCTAG
>NW_027510578.1:0-32685 GCF_048772815.1 Callospermophilus lateralis | reverse complement strand
TGCTAGCTCCGTGAAACTTGACAAAATGAAGTAGTTCTAAGCTCTATCTCTGTGGTTTGTTTCCTCTTGAAGTACCCCATGCAGAGACTGGCGAAGAACACTTTCGTTTGAAAGGGGTTGCCAAGCTACCAAAAAACTACTAGTTTGCTGAAATCTCAGCAAACATTTTTTCACCAAATCTTGATGATACTTGGTGGTAATGATCAGTTCACTAATCCCACTTGGCTGCCCAACTTTCAATCTTCTAGGTTCAAGCGTTCGTTTCCAGTAACAGTTTGAATTTTTAGGTTTCACTCTGTTTTCTGCTATATAGATAGATGTGATTGAAACTCTAAATCAAACACGGTTTGTGCTAGCTCCGTGAAACTTGACAAAATGAAGTAGTTCTAAGTTCTATCTCTATGGTTTGTTTCCTCTTGAAGTACCCCATGCAGAGACTGGCGAAGAACACTTTCGTTTGAAAGGGGTTGCCAAGCTTCCAAAAAACTACTCGTTTGCTGAAATATCAGCAAACATTTTTTCACCAAATCTTGATGATACTTGGTGGTAATGATCAGTTCACTAAGGCCACTTGGCTTCCCAATTTTCACTCTTCTAGGTTCAAGCGTTCATTTCCAGTAACACTTTGAATTTTTAGGTTTCACTCTGTTTTCTGCAATATAGACAGATGTGTTTGAAACTCTAAATCAAACACGGTTTGTGCTAGCTCCTTGAAACTTGACCAAATGAAGTAGTTCTAAGTTCTATCTCTATGGTTTGTTTCCTCTTGAAGTACCCCATGCAGAGACTGGCGAAGAACACTTTCGTTTGAAAGGGGTTGCCAAGCTTACAAAAAACTACTAGTTTGCTGAAATCTCAGCAACAATTTTTTCACCAAATCATGATGATACTTGGTGGTAATGATCAGTTCACTAATCCCACTTGGCTGCCCAATTTTCACTCTTCTAGGTTCAAGCGTTCGTTTCCAGTAACACATTGAATTTTTATGTTTCAATCTGTTTTCTGCTATATAGATAGATGTGTTTGAAACTCTAAATCAAACACGGTTTGTGCTAGCTCCGTGAAACTTTACAAAATGAAGTAGTACTAAGTTCTATCTCTATGGTTTGTTTCCTCTTGAAGTACCCCATGCAGAGACTGGCGAAGAACACATTCGTTTGAAAGGGGTTGCCAAGCTTCCAAAAAACTACTCGTTTGCTGAAATCTCAGCAAACATTTTTTCACCAAATCTTGATGATACTTGGTGGTAATGATCAGTTCACTAAGCCCACTTGGCTGCCCAATTTTCACTCTTCTAGGTTCAAGCGTTCGTTTCCAGTAACACTTTGAATTTTTGGGTTTCACTCTGTTTTCTGCTATATAGATAGATGTGTTTGAAACTCTAAATCAAACACGGTTTGTGCTAGCTCCTTGAAACATGACAAAATGAAGTAGTTCTAAGTTCTATCTCTATGGTTTGTTTCCTCTTGAAGTACCCCATGCAGAAACTGGCGAATAACACTTTCGTTTGAAAGGGGTTGCCATGCTTCCAAAAAACTACTAGTTTGCTGAAATCTCAGCAAACATTTTTTCACCAAATCTTGATGATACTTGGTGGTAATGATCAGTTCACTAATCCCACTTGGCTGCCCAACTTTCACTCTTCTAGGTTCAAGCGTTCGTTTCCAGTAACAGTTTGAATTTTTAGGTTTCACTTTGTTTTCTGCTATATAGATAGATGTGTTTGAAACTCTAAATCAAACACGGTTTGTGCTAGCTCCGTGAAACTTGACAAAATGAAGTAGTTCTAAGTTCTATCTCTATGGTTTGTTTCCTCTTGAAGTACCCCATGCAGAGACTGGCGAAGAACACTTTCGTTTGAAAGGGGTTGCCAAGCTTCCAAAAAACTACTCGTTTGCTGAAATTTCAGCAAACATTTTTTCACCAAATCTTGATGATACTTGGTGGTAATGATCAGTTCACTAAGCCCACTTGGCTGCCCAATTTTCACTCTTCTAGGTTCAAGCGTTCGTTTCCAGTAACACTTTGAATTTTTGGGTTTCACTCTGTTTTCTGCTATATAGATAGATTTGTTTGAAACTCTAAATCAAACACGGTTTGTGCTAGCTCCTTGAAACTTGACAAAATGAAGTAGTTCTAAGTTCTATCTCTATGGTTTGTTTCCTCTTGAAGTACCCCATGCAGAGACTGGCGAAGAACACTTTCGTTTGAAAGGGGTTGCCAAGCTTCCAAAAAACTACTCGTTTGCTGAAATCTCAGCAAACATTTTTTCACCAAATCTTGATGATACTTGGTGGTAATGATCAGTTCACTAAGCCCACTTGGCTGCCCAATTTTCACTCTTCTAGGTTTAAGCGTTCGTTTCCAGTAACACTTTGAATTTTTAGGTTTCACTCTGTTTTCTGCTATATAGATAGATGTGTTTGAAACTCTAAATCAAACACGGTTTGTGCTACCTCCTTGAAACTTGACAAAATGAAGTAGTTCTAAGTTCTATCTCTATGGTTTTTTCCTCTTGAAGTACCCCATGCAGAAACTGGCGAAAAACACTTTCGTTTGAAAGGGGTTGCCATGCTTCCAAAAAACTACTAGTTTGCTGAAATCTCAGCAAACATTTTTTCACCAAATCTTGATGATACTTGGTGGTAATGATCAGTTCACTAATCCCACTTGGCTGCCCAAATTTTATTCTTCTAGGTTGAAGCTTTCGTTTCCAGTGACTGTTTGAATTTTTAGGTTTCACTCTGTTTTCTCCAACATAGATAGCTGTGTTTGGAATTCTAAATCAAACACGGTTTGTGCTAGCTCCGTGAAACTTGACAAAATGAAGTAGTTCTAAGTTCTATCTCTCTGGTTTGTTTCCTCTTGAAGTACCCCATGCAGAGACTGGCGAAGAACACTTTCGTTTGAAAGGGGTTGCCAAGTTTCCAAAAAACTACTCGTTTGCTGAAATCTCAGCAAACATTTTTTCACCAAATCTTGATGATACTTGGTGGTAATGATCAGTTCACTAATCCCACTTGGCTGCCCAACTTTCACTCTTCTAGGTTCAAGCGTTCGTTTCCAGTAACAGTTTGAATTTTTAGGTTTCACTCTGTTTTCTGCTTTATAGATAGATGTGTTTGAAACTCTAAATCAAACACGGTTTGTGCTAGCTCCCTGAAACTTGACAAAATGAAGTAGTTCTAAGTTCTATCTCTAAGGTTTGTTTCCTCTTGAAGTACCCCATGCAGAGACTGGCAAAGAACACTTTCGTTTGAAAGGGGTTGCCAAGCTTCCAAAAAACTACTACTTTGCTGAAATCTCAGCAACCATTTTTTCACCAAATCTTGATGATACTTGGTGGTAATGATCAGTTCACTAAGCCCACTTGGCTGCCCAACTTTCACTCTTCTAGGTTCAAGCGTTCATTTCCAGTACCAGTTTGAATTTTTAGGTTTCACTCTGTTTTCTGCTATATAGATAGATGTGTTTGAAACTCTAAATCAAACACGGTTTGTGCTAGCTCCTTGAAACTTGACCAAATGAAGTAGTTCTAAGTTCTATCTCTATGGTTTTATTTCCTCCTGAAGTACCCCATGCAGAGACTGGCGAAAAACACTTCTTTCGTTTTAAAGGGGTTGCCAAGCTTCCAAAAAACTACTAGTTTGCTGAAATCTCAGCAAACATTTTTTCACCAAATCTTGATGATACTTGGTGGTAATGATCAGTTCACTAATCCCACTTGGCTGCCCAACTTTCAATCTTCTAGGTTCAAGCGTTCGTTTCCAGTAACAGTTTGAATTTTTAGGTTTCACTCTGTTTTCTGCTATATAGATAGATGTGTTTGAAACTCTAAATCAAACACGGTTTGTGCTAGCTCCGTGAAACTTGACAAAATGAAGTAGTTCTAAGTTCTATCTCTGTGGTTTGTTTCCTCTTGAAGTACCCCATGCAGAGACTGGCGAAGAACACTTTCGTTTGAAAGGGGTTGCCAAGCTTCCAAAAAACTACTAGTTTGCTGAAATCTCAGCAAACATTTTTTCACCAAATCTTGATGATACTTGGTGGTAATGATCAGTTCACTAATCCCACTTGGCTGCCCAACTTTCACTCTTCTAGGTTCAAGCGTTCGTTTCCAGTAACAGTTTGAATTTTTAGGTTTCACTCTGTTTTCTGCTATATAGATAGATGTGATTGAAACTCTAAATCAAACACGGTTTGTGCTAGCTCCGTGAAACTTGACAAAATGAAGTAGATCTAAGTTCTATCTCTATGGTTTGTTTCCTCTTGATGTACCCCATGCAGAGACTGGCGAAGAACACTTTCGTTTGAAAGGGGTTGCCAAGCTTCCAAAAAACTACTCGTTTGCTGAAATCTCAGCAAACATTTTTTCACCAAATCTTGATGATACTTGGTGGTAATGATCAGTTCACTAAGGCCACTTGGCTGCCCAATTTTCACTCTTCTAGGTTCAAGCGTTCATTTCCAGTAACACTTTGAATTTTTAGGTTTCACTCTGTTTTCTGCTATATAGATAGATGTGTTTGAAACTCTAAATCAAACACGGTTTGTGCTAGCTCCTTGAAACTTGACAAAATGAAGTAGTTCTAAGTTCTATCTCTATGGTTTGTTTCCTCTTGAAGTACCTCATGCAGAAACTGGCGAAAAACACTTTCGTTTGAAAGGGGTTGCCATGCTTCAAAAAACTACTAGTTTGCTGAAATCTCAGCAAACATTTTTTTCACCAAATCTTGATGATACTTGGTGGTAATGATCAGTTCACTAATCCCACTTGGCTGCCCAACTTTCACTCTTCTACGTTCAAGCGTTCGTTTCCAGTAACACTTTGAATTTTTAGGTTTCACTCTGTTTTCTGCAATATAGATAGATGTGTTTGAAACTCTAAATCAAACACGGTTTGTGCTAGCTCCTTGAAACTTGACCAAATGAAGTAGTTCTAAGTTCTATCTCTATGGTTTGTTTCCTCTTGAAGTACCCCATGCAGAGACTGGCGAAGAACACTTTCGTTTGAAAGGGGTTGCCAAGCTTACAAAAACTACTAGTTTGCTGAAATCTCAGCAACAATTTTTTTCACCAAATCTTGATGATACTTGGTGGTAATGATCAGTTCACTAATCCCACTTGGCTGCCCAATTTTCACTCTTCTAGGTTCAAGCGTTCGTTTCCAGTAACACTTTGAATTTTATGTTTCACTCTGTTTTCTGCTATATAGATAGATGTGTTTGAAACTCTAAATCAAACACGGTTTGTGCTAGCTCCGTGAAACTTGACAAAATGAAGTAGTTCTAAGTTCTATCTCTATGGTTTGTTTCCTCTTGAAGTACCCCATGCAGAGACTGGCGAAGAACACATTCGTTTGAAAGGGGTTGCCAAGCTTCCAAAAAACTACTCGTTTGCTGAAATCTCAGCAAACATTTTTTCACCAAATCTTGATGATACTTGGTGGTAATGATCAGTTCACTAAGCCCACTTGGCTGCCCTATTTTCACTCTTCTAGGTTCAAGCGTTCGTTTCCAGTAACACTTTGAATTTTTGGGTTTCACTCTGTTTTCTGCTATATAGATAGATGTGTTTGAAACTCTAAATCAAACACGGTTTGTGCTAGCTCCTTGAAACTTGACAAAATGAAGTAGTTCTAAGTTCTATCTCTATGGTTTGTTTCCTCTTGAAGTACCCCATGCAGAAACTGGCGAATAACACTTTCGTTTGAAAGGGGTTGCCATGCTTCCAAAAAACTACTAGTTTGCTGAAATCTCAGCAAACATTTTTTCACCAAATCTTGATGATACTTGGTGGTAATGATCAGTTCACTAATCCCACTTGGCTGCCCAACTTTCACTCTTCTAGGTTCAAGCGTTCGTTTCCAGTAACAGTTTGAATTTTTAGGTTTCACTTTGTTTTCTGCTATATAGATAGATGTGTTTGAAACTCTAAATCAAACACGGTTTGTGCTAACTCCGTGAAACTTGACAAAATGAAGTATTTCTAAGTTCTATCTCTATGGTTTGTTTCCTCTTGAAGTACCCCATGCAGAGACTGGCGAAGAACACTTTCGTTTGAAAGGGGTTGCCAAGCTTCCAAAAAACTACTCGTTTGCTGAAATTTCAGCAAACATTTTTTCACCAAATCCTGATGATACTTGGTGGTAATGATCAGTTCACTAAGCCCACTTGGCTGCCCAATTTTCACTCTTCTAGGTTCAAGCGTTCGTTTCCAGTAACACTTTGAATTTTTGGTTTTCACTCTGTTTTCTGCTATATAGATAGATGTGTTTGAAACTCTAAATCAAACACGGTTTGTGCTAGCTCCTTGAAACTTGACAAAATGAAGTAGTTCTAAGTTCTATCTCTATGGTTTGTTTCCTCTTGAAGTACCCCATGCAGAGACTGGCGAAGAACACTTTCGTTTGAAAGGGGTTGCCAAGCTTCCAAAAAACTACTCGTTTGCTGAAATCTCAGCAAACATTTTTTCACCAAATCTTGATGATACTTGGTGGTAATGATCAGTTCACTAAGCCCACTTGGCTGCCCAATTTTCACTCTTCTAGGTTTAAGCGTTCGTTTCCAGTAACACTTTGAATTTTTAGGTTTCACTCTGTTTTCTGCTATATAGATAGATGTGTTTGAAACTCTAAATCAAACACGGTTTGTGCTAGCTCCTTGAAACTTGACAAAATGAAGTAGTTCTAAGTTCTATCTCAATGGTTTTTTCCTCTTGAAGTACCCCATGCAGAAACTGGCGAAAAACACTTTCGTTTGAAAGGGGTTGCCATGCTTCCAAAAAACTACTAGTTTGCTGAAATCTCAGCAAACAGTTTTTCACCAAATCTTGATGATACTTGGTGGTAATGATCAGTTCACTAATCCCACTTGGCTGCCCAAATTTTATTCTTCTAGGTTGAAGCTTTCGTTTCCAGTGACTGTTTGAATTTTTAGGTTTCACTCTGTTTTCTCCAACATAGATAGCTGTGTTTGGAATTCTAAATCAAACACGGTTTGTGCTAGCTCCGTGAAACTTGACAAAATGAAGTAGTTCTAAGTTCTATCTCTATGGTTTGTTTCCTCTTGAAGTACCCCATGCAGAGACTGGCGAAGAACACTTTCGTTTGAAAGGGGTTGCCAAGTTTCCAAAAAACTACTCGTTTGCTGAAATCTCAGCAAACATTTTTTCACCAAATCTTGATGATACTTGGTGGTAATGATCAGTTCACTAAGCCCACTTGGCTGCCCAATTTTCACTCTTCTAGGTTCAAGCGTTCGTTTCCAGTAACACTTTGAATTTTTAGGTTTCACTCTGTTTTCTGCTATATAGATAGATGTGTTTGAAACTCTAAATCAAACACGGTTTGTGCTAGCTCCTTGAAACTTGACAAAATGAAGTAGTTCTAAGTTCTATCTCTATGGTTTGTTTCCTCTTGAAGTACCCCATGCAGAGACTGGCGAAGAACACTTTCGTTTGAAAGGGGTTGCCAAGCTACCAAAAAACTACTAGTTTGCTGAAATCTCAGCAAACATTTTTTCACCAAATCTTGATGATACTTGGTGGTAATGATCAGTTCACTAATCCCACTTGGCTGCCCAAATTTTATTCTTCTAGGTTGAAGCTTTCGTTTCCAGTGACTGTTTGAATTTTTAGGTTTCACTCTGTTTTCTCCAACATAGATAGCTGTGTTTGGAATTCTAAATCAAACACGGTTTGTGCTAGCTCCGTGAAACTTGACAAAATGAAGTAGTTCTAAGTTCTATCTCTATGGTTTGTTTCCTCTTGAAGTACCCCATGCAGAGACTGGCGAAGAACACTTTCGTTTGAAAGGGGTTGCCAAGCTTCCAAAAAACTACTCGTTTGCTGAAATCTCAGCAAACATTTTTTCACCAAATCTTGATGATACTTGGTGGTAATGATCAGTTCACTAAGCCCACTTGGCTGCCCAATTTTCACTCTTCTTGGTTCAAGCGTTCGTTTCCAGTAACACTTTGAATTTTTAGGTTTCACTCTGTTTTCTGCTATATAGATAGATGTGTTTGAAACTCTAAATCAAACACGGTTTGTGCTAGCTCCTTGAAACATGACAAAATGAAGTAGTTCTAAGTTCTATCTCTATGGTTTGTTTCTTCTTGAAGTACCCCATGCAGAGACTGGCGAAGAACACTTTCGTTTGAAAGGGGTTGCCAAGCTTACAAAAAACTACTCGTTTGCTGAAATCTCAGCAAACATTTTTTCACCAAATCTTGATGATACTTGGTGGTAATGATCAGTTCACTAAGCCCACTTGGCTGCCCAATTTTCACTCTTCTAGGTTCAAGCGTTCGTTTCCAGTAACACTTTGAATTTTTGGGTTTCACTCTGTTTTCTGCTATATAGATAGATGTGTTTGAAATTCTAAATCAAACACGGTTTGTGCTAGCTCCTTGAAACTTGACAAAATGAAGTAGTTCTAAGTTCTATCTCTGTGGTTTGTTTCCTCTTGAAGTACCCCATGCAGAGACTGGCGAAGAACACTTTCGTTTGAAAGGGGTTGCCAAGCTTCCAAAAAACTACTCGTTTGCTGAAATCTCAGGAAACATTTTTTCACCAAATCTTGATGATACTTGGTGGTAATGATCAGTTCACTAAGCCCACTTGGCTGCCCAATTTTCACTCTTCTAGGTTCAAGCGTTCGTTTCCAGTAACACTTTGAATTTTTAGGTTTCACTCTGTTTTCTGCTATATAGATAGATGTGTTTGAAACTCTAAATCAAACACGGTTTGTGCTAGCTCCTTGAAACTTGACCAAATGAAGTAGTTCTAAGTTCTATCTCTATGGTTTGTTTCCTCTTGAAGTACCCCATGCAGAAACTGGCGAAAAACACTTTCGTTTGAAAGGGGTTGCCATGCTTCCAAAAAACTACTAGTTTGCTGAAATCTCAGCAAACATTTTTTCACCAAATCTTGATGATACTTGGTGGTAATGATCAGTTCACTAAGGCCACTTGGCTGCACAACTTTCACTCTTCTAGGTTCAAGCGTTCGTTTCCAGTAACACTTTGAATTTTTAGGTTTCACTCTGTTTTCTGCTATATAGATAGATGTGTTTGAAACTCTAAATCAAACACGGTTTGTGCTAGCTCCTTGAAACTTGACAAAATGAAGTAGTTCTAAGTTCTATCTCTATGGTTTGTTTCCTCTTGAAGTACCTCATGCAGAAACTGGCGAAAAACACTTTCGTTTGAAAGGGGTTGCCATGCTTCCAAAAAACTACTAGTTTGCTGAAATCTCAGCAAACATTTTTTTCACCAAATCTTGATGATACTTGGTGGTAATGATCAGTTCACTAATCCCACTTGGCTGCCCAACTTTCACTCTTCTAGGTTCAAGCGTTCGTTTCCAGTAACACTTTGAATTTTTAGGTTTCACTCTGTTTTCTGCAATATAGATAGATGTGTTTGAAACTCTAAATCAAACACGGTTTGTGCTAGCTCCTTGAAACCTGACCAAATGAAGTAGTTCTAAGTTCTATCTCTATGGTTTGTTTCCTCTTGAAGTACCCCATGCAGAGACTGGCGAAGAACACTTTCGTTTGAAAGGGGTTGCCAAGCTTACAAAAAACTACTAGTTTGCTGAAATCTCAGCAACAATTTTTTCACCAAATCTTGATGATACTTGGTGGTAATGATCAGTTCACTAAGCCCACTTGGCTGCCCAATTTTCACTCTTCTAGGTTCAAGCGTTCGTTTCCAGTAACACTTTGAATTTTTATGTTTCACTCTGTTTTCTGCTATATAGATAGATATGTTTGAAACTCTAAATCAAACACGGTTTGCGCTAGCTCCTTGAAACTTGACCAAATGAAGTAGATCTAAGTTCTATCTCTATGGTTTGTTTCCTCTTGAAGTACCCCATGCAGAGACTGGCGAAAAACACTTTCGTTTTAAAGGGGTTGCCAAGCTTCCAAAAAACTACTAGTTTGCTGAAATCTCAGCAAACATTTTTTCACCAAATCTTGATGATACTTGGTGGTAATGATCAGTTCACTAATTTCACTTGGCTGCCCAACTTTCAATCTTCTAGGTTCAAGCGTTCGTTTCCAGTAACAGTTTGAATTTTTAGGTTTCACTCTGTTTTCTGCTATATAGATAGATGTGTTTGAAACTCTAAATCAAACACGGTTTGTGCTAGCTCCGTGAAACTTGACAAAATGAAGTAGTTCTAAGTTCTATCTCTATGGTTTGTTTCCTCTTGAAGTACCCCATGCAGAGACTGCCGAAGAACACTTTCGTTTGAAAGGGGTTGCCAAGCTTCCAAAAAACTACTCGTTTGCTGAAATCTCAGCAAACATTTTTTCACCAAATCTTGATGATACTTGGTGGTAATGATCAGTTCACTAAGCCCACTTGGCTGCCCAATTTTCACTTTTCTAGGTTCAAGCGTTCGTTTCCAGTAACACTTTGAATTTTTGGGTTTCACTCTGTTTTCTGCTATATAGATAGATGTGTTTGAAACTCTAAATCAAACACGGTTTGTGCTAGCTCCTTGAAACTTGACAAAATGAAGTAGTTCTAAGTTCTATCTCTATGGTTTGTTTCCTCTTGAAGTACCCCATGCAGAGACTGGCGAAGAACACTTTCGTTTGAAAGGGGTTGCCAAGCTTCCAAAAAACTACTCGTTTGCTGAATCTCAGCAAACATTTTTTCACCAAATCTTGATGATACTTGGTGGTAATGATCAGTTCACTAAGCCCACTTGGCTGCCCAATTTTCACTCTTCTAGGTTCAAGCGTTCGTTTCCAGTAACACTTTGAATTTTTAGGTTTCACTCTGTTTTCTGCTATATAGATAGATGTGTTTGAAACTCTAAATCAAACACGGTTTGTGCTAGCTCCTTGAAACTTGACAAAATGAAGTAGTTCTAAGTTCTATCTCTATGGTTTGTTTCCTCTTGAAGTACCCCATGCAGAAACTGGCGAAAAACACTTTGGTTTGAAAGGGGTTGCCATGCTTCCAAAAAACTACTAGTTTGCTGAAATCTCAGCAAACATTTTTTCACCAAATCTTGATGATACTTGGTGTTAATGATCAGTTCACTAATCCCACTTGGCTGCCCAAATTTTATTCTTCTAGGTTGAAGCTTTCGTTTCCAGTGACTGTTTGAATTTTTAGGTTTCACTCTGTTTTCTCCAACATAGATAGCTGTGTTTGGAATTCTAAATCAAACACGGTGTGTGCTTGCTCCGTGAAACTTGACAAAATGAAGTAGTTCTAAGTTCTATCTCTATGGTTTGTTTCCTCTTGAAGTACCCCATGCAGAGACTGGCAAAGAACACTTTTGTTTGAAAGGGGTTGCCAAGCTTCCAAAAAACTACTCGTTTGCTGTAATCTCAGCAAACATTTTTTCACCAAATCTTGATGATACTTGGTGGTAATGATCAGTTCACTAAGCCCACTTGGCTGCCCAATTTTCACTCTTCTAGGTTCAAGCGTTCGTTTCCAGTAACAGTTTGAATTTTTAGGTTTCACTCTGTTTTCTGCTATATAGATAGATGTGTTTGAAACTCTAAATAAACACGGTTTGTGCTAGCTCCGTGAAACTTGACAAAAGGAAGTAGTTCTAAGTTCTATCTCTATGGTTTGTTTCCTCTTAAACTACCCCATTCAGAGACTGGCGAAGAACACTTTCGTTTGAAAGGGGTTGCCAAGCTTCCAAAAAACTACTCGTTTGCTGAAATCTCAGCAAACATTTTTTCACCAAATCTTGATGATACTTGGTGGTAATCATCAGTTCACTAAGCCCACTTGGCTGCCCAATTTTTACTCTTCTAGGTTCAAGCGTTCGTTTCCAGTAACACTTTGAATTTTTAGGTTTCACTCTGTTTTCTGCAATATAGATAGATGTGTTTGAAACTCTAAATCAAACACGGTTTGTGCTAGCTCCTTGAATCTTGACCAAATGAAGTAGTTCTAAGTTCTATCTCTATGGTTTGTTTCCTCTTGAAGTACCCCATGCAGAGACTGGCGAAGAACACTTTCGTTTGAAAGGGGTTGCCAAGCTTCCAAAAAACTACTAGTTTGCTGAAATCTCAGCAACAATTTTTTCACCAAATCTTGATGATACTTGGTGGTAATGATCAGTTCACTAAGCCCACTTGGCTGCCCAATTTTCACTCTTCTAGGTTCAAGCGTTCGTTTCCAGTAACACTTTGAATTTTTGGGTTTCACTCTGTTTTCTGCTATATAGATAGATGTGTTTGAAACTCTAAATCAAACACGGTTTGTGCTAGCTCCTTGAAACTTGACAAAATGAAGTAGTTCTAAGTTCTATCTCTATGGTTTGTTTCCTCTTGAAGTACCCCATGCAGAAACTGGCGAATAACACTTTCGTTTGAAAGGGGTTGCCATGCTTCCAAAAAACTACTAGTTTGCTGAAATCTCAGCAAACATTTTTTCACCAAATCTTGATGATACTTGGTGGTAATGATCAGTTCACTAATCCCACTTGGCTGCCCAACTTTCACTCTTCTAGGTTCAAGCGTTCGTTTCCAGTAACAGTTTGAATTTTTAGGTTTCACTCTGTTTTCTGCTATATAGATAGATGTGTTTGAAACTCTAAATCAAACACGGTTTGTGCTAGCTCCGTGAAACTTGACCAAATGAAGTAGTTCTAAGTTCTATCTCTATGGTTTGTTTCTTCTTGAAGTACCCCATGCAGAGACTGGCGAAGAACACTTTCGTTTGAAAGGGGTTGCCAAGCTTCCAAAAAACTACTCGTTTGCTGAAATCTCAGCAAACATTTTTTAACCAAATCTTGATGATACTTGGTGGTAATGATCAGTTCACTAAGCCCACTTGGCTGCCCAATTTGCACTCTTCTAGGTTCAAGCGGTCGTTTCCAGTAATACTTTGAATTTTTGGGTTTCACTCTGTTTTCTGCTATATAGATAGATGTGTTTGAAACTCTAAATCAAACACGGTTTGTGCTAGCTCCTTGAAACTTGTCAAAATGAAGTAGTTCTAAGTTCTATCTCTATGGTTTGTTTCCTCTTGAAGTACCCCATGCAGAGACTGGCGAAGAACACTTTCGTTTGAAAGGGGTTGCCAAGCTTCCAAAAAACTACTCGTTTGTTGAATCTCAGCAAACATTTTTTCACCAAATCTTGATGATACTTGGTGGTAATGATCAGTTCACTAAGCCCACTTGGCTGCCCAATTTTCACTCTTCTAGGTTCAAGCGTTCGTTTCCAGTAACACTTTGAATTTTTAGGTTTCACTCTGTTTTCTGCTATATAGATAGATGTGTTTGAAACTCTAAATCAAACACGGTTTGTGCTAGCTCCTTGAAACCTGACCAAATGAAGTAGTTCTAAGTTCTATCTCTATGGTTTGTTTCCTCTTGAAGTACCCCATGCAGAGACTGGCGAAGAACACTTTCGTTTGAAAGGGGTTGCCAAGCTTACAAAAAACTACTAGTTTGCTGAAATCTCAGCAACAATTTTTTCACCAAATCTTGATGATACTTGGTGGTAATGATCAGTTCACTAATCCCACTTGGCTGCCCAATTTTCACTCTTCTAGGTTCAAGCGTTCGTTTCCAGTAACACTTTGAATTTTTATGTTTCACTCTGTTTTCTGCTATATAGATAGATGTGTTTGAAACTCTAAATCAAACACGGTTTGTGCTAGCTCCGTGAAACTTGACAAAATGAAGTAGTTCTAAGTTCTATCTCTATGGTTTGTTTCCTCTTGAAGTACCCCCTGCAGAGACTGGCGAAGAACACTTTCGTTTGAAAGGGGTTGCCAAGCTTCCAAAAAACTACTCGTTTGCTGAATCTCAGCAAACATTTTTTCACCAAATCTTGATGATACTTGGTGGTAATGATCAGTTCACTAAGCCCACTTGGCTGCCCAATTTTCACTCTTCTAGGTTCAAGCGTTCGTTTCCAGTAACACTTTGAATTTTTAGGTTTCACTCTGTTTTCTGCTATATAGATAGATGTGTTTGAAACTCTAAATCAAACACGGTTTGTGCTAGCTCCGTGAAACTTGACAAAATGAAGTAGTTCTAAGTTCTATCTCTATGGTTTGTTTCCTCTTGAAGTACCCCATGCAGAGACTGGCGAAGAACACATTCGTTTGAAAGGGGTTGCCAAGCTTCCAAAAAACTACTCGTTTGCTGAAATCTCAGCAAACATTTTTTCACCAAATCTTGATGATACTTGGTGGTAATGATCAGTTCACTAAGCCCACTTGGCTGCCCTATTTTCACTCTTCTAGGTTCAAGCGTTCGTTTCCAGTAACACTTTGAATTTTTGGGTTTCACTCTGTTTTCTGCTATATAGATAGATGTGTTTGAAACTCTAAATCAAACACGGTTTGTGCTAGCTCCTTGAAACTTGACAAAATGAAGTAGTTCTAAGTTCTATCTCTATGGTTTGTTTCCTCTTGAAGTACCCCATGCAGAAACTGGCGAATAACACTTTCGTTTGAAAGGGGTTGCCATGCTTCCAAAAAACTACTAGTTTGCTGAAATCTCAGCAAACATTTTTTCACCAAATCTTGATGATACTTGGTGGTAATGATCAGTTCACTAATCCCACTTGGCTGCCCAACTTTCACTCTTCTAGGTTCAAGCGTTCGTTTCCAGTAACAGTTTGAATTTTTAGGTTTCACTTTGTTTTCTGCTATATAGATAGATGTGTTTGAAACTCTAAATCAAACACGGTTTGTGCTAACTCCGTGAAACTTGACAAAATGAAGTATTTCTAAGTTCTATCTCTATGGTTTGTTTCCTCTTGAAGTACCCCATGCAGAGACTGGCGAAGAACACTTTCGTTTGAAAGGGGTTGCCAAGCTTCCAAAAAACTACTCGTTTGCTGAAATTTCAGCAAACATTTTTTCACCAAATCCTGATGATACTTGGTGGTAATGATCAGTTCACTAAGCCCACTTGGCTGCCCAATTTTCACTCTTCTAGGTTCAAGCGTTCGTTTCCAGTAACACTTTGAATTTTTGGTTTTCACTCTGTTTTCTGCTATATAGATAGATGTGTTTGAAACTCTAAATCAAACACGGTTTGTGCTAGCTCCTTGAAACTTGACAAAATGAAGTAGTTCTAAGTTCTATCTCTATGGTTTGTTTCCTCTTGAAGTACCCCATGCAGAGACTGGCGAAGAACACTTTCGTTTGAAAGGGGTTGCCAAGCTTCCAAAAAACTACTCGTTTGCTGAAATCTCAGCAAACATTTTTTCACCAAATCTTGATGATACTTGGTGGTAATGATCAGTTCACTAAGCCCACTTGGCTGCCCAATTTTCACTCTTCTAGGTTTAAGCGTTCGTTTCCAGTAACACTTTGAATTTTTAGGTTTCACTCTGTTTTCTGCTATATAGATAGATGTGTTTGAAACTCTAAATCAAACACGGTTTGTGCTAGCTCCTTGAAACTTGACAAAATGAAGTAGTTCTAAGTTCTATCTCAATGGTTTTTTCCTCTTGAAGTACCCCATGCAGAAACTGGCGAAAAACACTTTCGTTTGAAAGGGGTTGCCATGCTTCCAAAAAACTACTAGTTTGCTGAAATCTCAGCAAACAGTTTTTCACCAAATCTTGATGATACTTGGTGGTAATGATCAGTTCACTAATCCCACTTGGCTGCCCAAATTTTATTCTTCTAGGTTGAAGCTTTCGTTTCCAGTGACTGTTTGAATTTTTAGGTTTCACTCTGTTTTCTCCAACATAGATAGCTGTGTTTGGAATTCTAAATCAAACACGGTTTGTGCTAGCTCCGTGAAACTTGACAAAATGAAGTAGTTCTAAGTTCTATCTCTATGGTTTGTTTCCTCTTGAAGTACCCCATGCAGAGACTGGCGAAGAACACTTTCGTTTGAAAGGGGTTGCCAAGTTTCCAAAAAACTACTCGTTTGCTGAAATCTCAGCAAACATTTTTTCACCAAATCTTGATGATACTTGGTGGTAATGATCAGTTCACTAAGCCCACTTGGCTGCCCAATTTTCACTCTTCTAGGTTCAAGCGTTCGTTTCCAGTAACACTTTGAATTTTTAGGTTTCACTCTGTTTTCTGCTATATAGATAGATGTGTTTGAAACTCTAAATCAAACACGGTTTGTGCTAGCTCCTTGAAACTTGACAAAATGAAGTAGTTCTAAGTTCTATCTCTATGGTTTGTTTCCTCTTGAAGTACCCCATGCAGAGACTGGCGAAGAACACTTTCGTTTGAAAGGGGTTGCCAAGCTACCAAAAAACTACTAGTTTGCTGAAATCTCAGCAAACATTTTTTCACCAAATCTTGATGATACTTGGTGGTAATGATCAGTTCACTAATCCCACTTGGCTGCCCAAATTTTATTCTTCTAGGTTGAAGCTTTCGTTTCCAGTGACTGTTTGAATTTTTAGGTTTCACTCTGTTTTCTCCAACATAGATAGCTGTGTTTGGAATTCTAAATCAAACACGGTTTGTGCTAGCTCCGTGAAACTTGACAAAATGAAGTAGTTCTAAGTTCTATCTCTATGGTTTGTTTCCTCTTGAAGTACCCCATGCAGAGACTGGCGAAGAACACTTTCGTTTGAAAGGGGTTGCCAAGCTTCCAAAAAACTACTCGTTTGCTGAAATCTCAGCAAACATTTTTTCACCAAATCTTGATGATACTTGGTGGTAATGATCAGTTCACTAAGCCCACTTGGCTGCCCAATTTTCACTCTTCTTGGTTCAAGCGTTCGTTTCCAGTAACACTTTGAATTTTTAGGTTTCACTCTGTTTTCTGCTATATAGATAGATGTGTTTGAAACTCTAAATCAAACACGGTTTGTGCTAGCTCCTTGAAACATGACAAAATGAAGTAGTTCTAAGTTCTATCTCTATGGTTTGTTTCTTCTTGAAGTACCCCATGCAGAGACTGGCGAAGAACACTTTCGTTTGAAAGGGGTTGCCAAGCTACCAAAAAACTACTAGTTTGCTGAAATCTCAGCAAACATTTTTTCACCAAATCTTGATGATACTTGGTGGTAATGATCAGTTCACTAATCTCACTTAACTGCCCAACTTTCACTCTTCTAGGTTCAAGCGTTCGTTTCCAGTAACACTTTGAATTTTTAGGTTTCACTCTGTTTTCTGCAATATAGATAGATGTTTTTGAAACTCTAAATCAAACACGGTTTGTGCTAGCTCCTTGAAACTTGACCAAATGAAGTAGTTCTAAGTTCTATCTCTATGGTTTGTTTCCTCTTGAAGTACCCCATGCAGAGACTGGCGAAGAACACTTTCGTTTGAAAGGGGTTGCCAAGCTTACAAAAAACTACTCGTTTGCTGAAATCTCAGCAAACATTTTTTCACCAAATCTTGATGATACTTGGTGGTAATGATCAGTTCACTAAGCCCACTTGGCTGCCCAATTTTCACTCTTCTAGGTTCAAGCGTTCGTTTCCAGTAACACTTTGAATTTTTGGGTTTCACTCTGTTTTCTGCTATATAGATAGATGTGTTTGAAATTCTAAATCAAACACGGTTTGTGCTAGCTCCTTGAAACTTGACAAAATGAAGTAGTTCTAAGTTCTATCTCTGTGGTTTGTTTCCTCTTGAAGTACCCCATGCAGAGAATGGCGAAGAACACTTTCGTTTGAAAGGGGTTGCCAAGCTTCCAAAAAACTACTCGTTTGCTGAAATCTCAGGAAACATTTTTTCACCAAATCTTGATGATACTTTGTGGTAATGATCAGTTCACTAAGCCCACTTGGCTGCCCAATTTTCACTCTTCTAGGTTCAAGCGTTCGTTTCCAGTAACACTTTGAATTTTTAGGTTTCACTCTGTTTTCTGCTATATAGATAGATGTGTTTGAAACTCTAAATCAAACACGGTTTGTGCTAGCTCCTTGAAACTTGACCAAATGAAGTAGTTCTAAGTTCTATCTCTATGGTTTGTTTCCTCTTGAAGTACCCCATGCAGAAACTGGCGAAAAACACTTTCGTTTGAAAGGGGTTGCCATGCTTCCAAAAAACTACTAGTTTGCTGAAATCTCAGCAAACATTTTTTCACCAAATCTTGATGATACTTGGTGGTAATGATCAGTTCACTAAGGCCACTTGGCTGCACAACTTTCACTCTTCTAGGTTCAAGCGTTCGTTTCCAGTAACACTTTGAATTTTTAGGTTTCACTCTGTTTTCTGCTATATAGATAGATGTGTTTGAAACTCTAAATCAAACACGGTTTGTGCTAGCTCCTTGAAACTTGACCAAATGAAGTAGTTCTAAGTTCTATCTCTATGGTTTGTTTCCTCTTGAAGTACCCCATGCAGAAACTGGCGAAAAACACTTTCGTTTGAAAGGGGTTGCCAAGCTTCCAAAAAACTACTCGTTTGCTGAAATCTCAGCAAACATTTTTTCACCAAATCTTGATGATACTTGGTGGTAATGATCAGTTCACTAAGCCACTTGGCTGCCCTATTTTCACTCTTCTAGGTTCAAGCGTTTGTTTCCAGTAACACTTTGAATTTTTGGGTTTTCACTCTGTTTTCTGCTATATAGATAGATGTGTTTGAAACTCTAAATCAAACACGGTTTGTGCTAGCTCCTTGAAACTTGACAAAATGAAGTAGTTCTAAGTTCTATCTCTATGGTTTGTTTCCTCTTGAAGTACCCCATGCAGAAACTGGCGAATAACACTTTCGTTTGAAAGGGGTTGCCATGCTTCCAAAAAACTACTAGTTTGCTGAAATCTCAGCAAACATTTTTTCACCAAATTTGATGATACTTGGTGGTAATGATCAGTTCACTAATCCCACTTGGCTGCCCAACTTTCACTCTTCTAGGTTCAAGCGTTCGTTTCCAGTAACAGTTTGAATTTTTAGGTTTCACTTTGTTTTCTGCTATATAGATAGATGTGTTTGAAACTCTAAATCAAACACGGTTTGTGCTAACTCCGTGAAACTTGACAAAATGAAGTATTTCCTAAGTTCTATCTCTATGGTTGTTTCCTCTTGAAGTACCCCATGCAGAGACTGGCGAAGAACACTTTCGTTTGAAAGGGGGTTGCCAAGCTTCCAAAAAACTACTCGTTTGCTGAAATTTCAGCAAACATTTTTTCACCAAATCCTGATGATACTTGGTGGTAATGATCAGTTCACTAAGCCCACTTGGCTGCCCAATTTTCACTCTTCTAGGTTCAAGCGTTCGTTTCCAGTAACACTTTGAATTTTTGGTTTTCACTCTGTTTTCTGCTATATAGATAGATGTGTTTGAAACTCTAAATCAAACACGGTTTGTGCTAGCTCCTTGAACTTGACAAAATGAAGTTGTTCTAAGTTCTATCTCTATGGTTGTTTCCTCTTGAAGTACCCCATGCAGAGACTGGCGAAGAACACTTTCGTTTGAAAGGGGTTGCCAAGCTTCCAAAAAACTACTCGTTTGCTGAAATCTCAGCAAACATTTTTCACCAAATCTTGATGATACTTGGTGGTAATGATCAGTTCACTAAGCCCACTTGGCTGCCCAATTTTCACTCTTCTAGGTTTAAGCGTTCGTTTCCAGTAACACTTTGAATTTTTAGGTTTCACTCTGTTTTCTGCTATATAGATAGATGTGTTTGAAACTCTAAATCAAACACGGTTTGTGCTAGCTCCTTGAACTTGACAAAATGAAGTAGTTCTAAGTTCTATCTCAATGGTTTTTTTCCTCTTGAAGTACCCCATGCAGAAACTGGCGAAAAACACTTTCGTTTGAAAGGGGTTGCCATGCTTCCAAAAAACTACTAGTTTGCTGAAATCTCAGCAAACAGTTTTTCACCAAATCTTGATGATACTTGGTGGTAATGATCAGTTCACTAATCCCACTTGGCTGCCCAAATTTTATTCTTCTAGGTTGAAGCTTTCGTTTCCAGTGACTGTTTGAATTTTTAGGTTTCACTCTGTTTCTCCAACATAGATAGCTGTGTTTGGAATTCTAAATCAAACACGGTTTGTGCTAGCTCCGTGAAACTTGACAAAATGAAGTAGTTCTAAGTTCTATCTCTATGGTTTGTTTCCTCTTGAAGTACCCCATGCAGAGACTGGCGAAGAACACTTTCGTTTGAAAGGGGTTGCCAAGTTTCCAAAAAACTACTCGTTTGCTGAAATCTCAGCAAACATTTTTTCACCAAATCTTGATGATACTTGGTGGTAATGATCAGTTCACTAAGCCCACTTGGCTGCCCAATTTTCACTCTTCTAGGTTCAAGCGTTCGTTTCCAGTAACACTTTGAATTTTAGGTTTCACTCTGTTTTCTGCTATATAGATAGATGTGTTTGAAACTCTAAATCAAACACGGTTTGTGCTAGCTCCTTGAAACTTGACAAAATGAAGTAGTTCTAAGTTCTATCTCTATGGTTTGTTTCCTCTTGAAGTACCCCATGCAGAGACTGGCGAAGAACACTTTCGTTTGAAAGGGGTTGCCAAGCTACCAAAAAACTACTAGTTGCTGAAATCTCAGCAAACATTTTTTCACCAAATCTTGATGATACTTGGTGGTAATGATCAGTTCACTAATCCCACTTGGCTGCCCAAATTTTATTCTTCTAGGTTGAAGCTTTCGTTTCCAGTGACTGTTTTGAATTTTTAGGTTTCACTCTGTTTTCTCCAACATAGATAGCTGTGTTTGGAATTCTAAATCAAACACGGTTTGTGCTAGCTCCGTGAAACTTGACAAAATGAAGTAGTTCTAAGTTCTATCTCTATGGTTTGTTTCCTCTTGAAGTACCCCATGCAGAGACTGGCGAAGAACACTTTCGTTGAAAGGGGTTGCCAAGCTTCCAAAAAACTACTCGTTTGCTGAAATCTCAGCAAACATTTTTTCACCAAATCTTGATGATACTTGGTGGTAATGATCAGTTCACTAAGCCCACTTGGCTGCCCAATTTTCACTCTTCTTGGTTCAAGCGTTCGTTTCCAGTAACACTTTGAATTTTTAGGTTTCACTCTGTTTTCTGCTATATAGATAGATGTGTTTGAAACTCTAAATCAAACACGGTGTGTGCTAGCTCCTTGAAACTTGACCAAATGAAGTAGTTCTAAGTTCTATCTCTATGGTTTTGTTTCCTCTTGAAGTACCCCATGCAGAAACTGGCGAAAAACACTTTCGTTTGAAAGGGGTTGCCATGCTTCAAAAAACTACTAGTTTGCTGAAATCTCAGCAAACATTTTTTCACCAAATCTGATGATACTTGGTGGTAATGATCAGTTCACTAAGGCCACTTGGCTGCACAACTTTCACTCTTCTAGGTTCAAGCGTTCGTTTCCAGTAACACTTTGATTTTTAGGTTTCACTCTGTTTTCTGCTATATAGATAGATGTGTTTGAAACTCTAAATCAAACACGGTTTGTGCTAGCTCCTTGAAACTTGACAAAATGAAGTAGTTCTAAGTTCTATCTCTATGGTTTGTTTCCTCTTGAAGTACCTCATGCAGAAACTGGCGAAAAACACTTTCGTTTGAAGGGGTTGCCATGCTTCCAAAAAACTACTAGTTTGCTGAAATCTCAGCAAACATTTTTTTCACCAAATCTTGATGATACTTGGTGGTAATGATCAGTTCACTAATCCCACTTGGCTGCCCAACTTTCACTCTTCTAGGTTCAAGCGTTCGTTTCCAGTAACACTTTGAATTTTTAGGTTTCACTCTGTTTTCTGCAATATAGATAGATGTGTTTGAAACTCTAAATCAAACACGGTTTGTGCTAGCTCCTTGAAACCTGACCAAATGAAGTAGTTCTAAGTTCTATCTCTATGGTTTGTTTCCTCTTGAAGTACCCCATGCAGAGACTGGCGAAGAACACTTTCGTTGAAAGGGGTTGCCAAGCTTACAAAAAACTACTAGTTTGCTGAAATCTCAGCAACAATTTTTTCACCAAATCTTGATGATACTTGGTGGTAATGATCAGTTCACTAAGCCCACTTGGCTGCCCAATTTTCACTCTTCTAGGTTCAAGCGTTCGTTTCCAGTAACACTTTGAATTTTTATGTTTCACTCTGTTTTCTGCTATATAGATAGATATGTTTGAAACTCTAATCAAACACGGTTTGCGCTAGCTCCTTGAAACTTGACCAAATGAAGTAGATCTAAGTTCTATCTCTATGGTTTGTTTCCTCTTGAAGTACCCCATGCAGAGACTGGCGAAAAACACTTTCGTTTTAAAGGGGTTGCCAAGCTTCCAAAAAACTACTAGTTTGCTGAAATCTCAGCAAACATTTTTTCACCAAATCTGATGATACTTGGTGGTAATGATCAGTTCACTAATTTCACTTGGCTGCCCAACTTTCAATCTTCTAGGTTCAAGCGTTCGTTTCCAGTAACAGTTTGAATTTTTAGGTTTCACTCTGTTTCTGCTATATAGATAGATGTGTTTGAAAACTCTAAATCAAACACGGTTTGTGCTAGCTCCGTGAAACTTGACAAAATGAAGTAGTTCTAAGTTCTATCTCTATGGTTTGTTTCCTCTTGAAGTACCCCATGCAGAGACTGCCGAAGAACACTTTCGTTTGAAAGTTGCCAAGCTTCCAAAAAACTACTCGTTTGCTGAAATCTCAGCAAACATTTTTTCACCAAATCTTGATGATACTTGGTGGTAATGATCAGTTCACTAAGCCCACTTGGCTGCCCAATTTTCACTTTTCTAGGTTCAAGCGTTCGTTTCCAGTAACACTTTGAATTTTTGGGTTTCACTCTGTTTTCTGCTATATAGATAGATGTGTTTGAAACTCTAAATCAAACACGGTTTGTGCTAGCTCCTTGAAACTTGACAAAATGAAGTAGTTCTAAGTTCTATCTCTATGGTTTGTTTCCTCTTGAAGTACCCCATGCAGAGACTGGCGAAGAACACTTTCGTTTGAAAGGGGTTGCCAAGCTTCCAAAAAACTACTCGTTTGCTGAATCTCAGCAAACATTTTTTCACCAAATCTTGATGATACTTGGTGGTAATGATCAGTTCACTAAGCCCACTTGGCTGCCCAATTTTCACTCTTCTAGGTTCAAGCGTTCGTTTCCAGTAACACTTTGAATTTTAGGTTTCACTCTGTTTTCTGCTATATAGATAGATGTGTTTGAAACTCTAAATCAAACACGGTTTGTGCTAGCTCCTTGAAACTTGACAAAATGAAGTAGTTCTAAGTTCTATCTCTATGGTTTGTTTCCTCTTGAAGTACCCCATGCAGAAACTGGCGAAAAACACTTTGGTTTGAAAGGGGTTGCCATGCTTCCAAAAAACTACTAGTTTGCTGAAATCTCAGCAAACATTTTTTCACCAAATCTTGATGATACTTGGTGTTAATGATCAGTTCACTAATCCCACTTGGCTGCCCAAATTTTATTCTTCTAGGTTGAAGCTTTCGTTTCCAGTGACTGTTTGAATTTTTAGGTTTCACTCTGTTTTCTCCAACATAGATAGCTGTGTTTGGAATTCTAAATCAAACACGGTGTGTGCTTGCTCCGTGAAACTTGACAAAATGAAGTAGTTCTAAGTTCTATCTCTATGGTTTGTTTCCTCTTGAAGTACCCCATGCAGAGACTGGCAAAGAACACTTTTGTTTGAAAGGGGTTGCCAAGCTTCCAAAAAAACTACTCGTTTGCTGTAATCTCAGCAAACATTTTTTCACCAAATCTTGATGATACTTGGTGGTAATGATCAGTTCACTAAGCCCACTTGGCTGCCCAATTTTCACTCTTCTAGGTTCAAGCGTTCGTTTCCAGTAACAGTTTGAATTTTTAGGTTTCACTCTGTTTTCTGCTATATAGATAGATGTGTTTGAAACTCTAAATCAAACACGGTTTGTGCTAGCTCCGTGAAACTTGACAAAAGGAAGTAGTTCTAAGTTCTATCTCTATGGTTTGTTTCCTCTTAAACTACCCCATGCAGAGACTGGCGAAGAACACTTTCGTTTGAAAGGGGTTGCCAAGCTTCCAAAAAACTACTCGTTTGCTGAAATCTCAGGAAACATTTTTTCACCAAATCTTGATGATACTTTGTGGTAATGATCAGTTCACTAAGCCCACTTGGCTGCCCAATTTTCACTCTTCTAGGTTCAAGCGTTCGTTTCCAGTAACACTTTGAATTTTTAGGTTTCACTCTGTTTTCTGCAATATAGATAGATGTGTTTGAAACTCTAAATCAAACACGGTTTGTGCTAGCTCCTTGAATCTTGACCAAATGAAGTAGTTCTAAGTTCTATCTCTATGGTTTGTTTCCTCTTGAAGTACCCCATGCAGAGACTGGCGAAGAACACTTTCGTTTGAAAGGGGTTGCCAAGCTTACAAAAAACTACTAGTTTGCTGAAATCTCAGCAACAATTTTTTCACCAAATCTTGATGATACTTGGTGGTAATGATCAGTTCACTAAGCCCACTTGGCTGCCCAATTTTCACTCTTCTAGGTTCAAGCGTTCGTTTCCAGTAACACTTTGAATTTTTGGGTTTCACTCTGTTTTCTGCTATATAGATAGATGTGTTTGAAACTCTAAATCAAACACGGTTTGTGCTAGCTCCTTGAAACTTGACAAAATGAAGTAGTTCTAAGTTCTATCTCTATGGTTTGTTTCCTCTTGAAGTACCCCATGCAGAAACTGGCGAATAACACTTTCGTTTGAAAGGGGTTGCCATGCTTCCAAAAAACTACTAGTTTGCTGAAATCTCAGCAAACATTTTTTCACCAAATCTTGATGATACTTGGTGGTAATGATCAGTTCACTAATCCCACTTGGCTGCCCAACTTTCACTCTTCTAGGTTCAAGCGTTCGTTTCCAGTAACAGTTTGAATTTTTAGGTTTCACTCTGTTTTCTGCTATATAGATAGATGTGTTTGAAACTCTAAATCAAACACGGTTTGTGCTAGCTCCGTGAAACTTGACCAAATGAAGTAGTTCTAAGTTCTATCTCTATGGTTTGTTTCCTCTTGAAGTACCCCATGCAGAGACTGGCGAAGAACACTTTCGTTTGAAAGGGGTTGCCAAGCTTCCAAAAAACTTCTCGTTTGCTGAAATCTCAGCAAACATTTTTTAACCAAATCTTGATGATACTTGGTGGTAATGATCAGTTCACTAAGCCCACTTGGCTGCCCAATTTGCACTCTTCTAGGTTCAAGCGGTCGTTTCCAGTAATACTTTGAATTTTTGGGTTTCACTCTGTTTTCTGCTATATAGATAGATGTGTTTGAAACTCTAAATCAAACACGGTTTTGTGCTAGCTCCTTGAAACTTGTCAAAATGAAGTAGTTCTAAGTTCTATCTCTATGGTTTGTTTCCTCTTGAAGTACCCCATGCAGAGACTGGCGAAGAACACTTTCGTTTGAAAGGGGTTGCCAAGCTTCCAAAAAACTACTCGTTTGTTGAATCTCAGCAAACATTTTTTCACCAAATCTTGATGATACTTGGTGGTAATGATCAGTTCACTAAGCCCACTTGGCTGCCCAAATTTTATTCTTCTAGGTTGAAGCTTTCGTTTCCAGTGACTGTTTGAATTTTTAGGTTTCACTCTGTTTTCTCCAACATAGATAGCTGTGTTTGGAATTCTAAATCAAACACGGTTTGTGCTAGCTCCGTGAAACTTGACAAAATGAAGTAGTTCTAAGTTCTATCTCTATGGTTTGTTTCCTCTTGAAGTACCCCATGCAGAGACTGGCGAAGAACACTTTCGTTTGAAAGGGGTTGCCAAGTTTCCAAAAAACTACTCGTTTGCTGAAATCTCAGCAAACATTTTTTCACCAAATCTTGATGATACTTGGTGGTAATGATCAGTTCACTAAGCCCACTTGGCTGCCCAATTTTCACTCTTCTAGGTTCAAGCGTTCGTTTCCAGTAACACTTTGAATTTTTAGGTTTCACTCTGTTTTCTGCTATATAGATAGATGTGTTTGAAACTCTAAATCAAACAAGGTTTGTGCTAGCTCCTTGAAACTTGACAAAATGAAGTAGTTCTAAGTTCTATCTCTATGGTTTGTTTCCTCTTGAAGTACCCCATGCAGAGACTGGCGAAGAACACTTTCGTTTGAAAGGGGTTGCCAAGCTACCAAAAAACTACTAGTTTGCTGAAATCTCAGCAAACATTTTTTCACCAAATCTTGATGATACTTGGTGGTAATGATCAGTTCACTAATCCCACTTGGCTGCCCAAATTTTATTCTTCTAGGTTGAAGCTTTCGTTTCCAGTGACTGTTTGAATTTTTAGGTTTCACTCTGTTTTCTCCAACATAGATAGCTGTGTTTGGAATTCTAAATCAAACACGGTTTGTGCTAGCTCCGTGAAACTTGACAAAATGAAGTAGTTCTAAGTTCTATCTCTATGGTTTGTTTCCTCTTGAAGTACCCCATGCAGAGACTGGCGAAGAACACTTTCGTTTGAAAGGGGTTGCCAAGCTTCCAAAAAACTACTCGTTTGCTGAAATCTCAGCAAACACTTTTTCACCAAATCTTGATGATACTTGGTGGTAATGATCAGTTCACTAAGCCCACTTGGCTGCCCAATTTTCACTCTTCTTGGTTCAAGCGTTCGTTTCCAGTAACACTTTGAATTTTTAGGTTTCACTCTGTTTTCTGCTATATAGATAGATGTGTTTGAAACTCTAAATCAAACACGGTTTGTGCTAGCTCCTTGAAACATGAGAAAATGAAGTAGTTCTAAGTTCTATCTCTATGGTTTGTTTCTTCTTGAAGTACCCCATGCAGAGACTGGCGAAGAACACTTTCGTTTGAAAGGGGTTGCCAAGCTACCAAAAAACTACTAGTTTGCTGAAATCTCAGCAAACATTTTTTCACCAAATCTTGATGATACTTGGTGGTAATGATCAGTTCACTAATCTCACTTAACTGCCCAACTTTCACTCTTCTAGGTTCAAGCGTTCGTTTCCAGTAACACTTTGAATTTTTAGGTTTCACTCTGTTTTCTGCAATATAGATAGATGTTTTGAAACTCTAAATCAAACACGGTTTGTGCTAGCTCCTTGAAACTTGACCAAATGAAGTAGTTCTAAGTTCTATCTCTATGGTTTGTTTCCTCTTGAAGTACCCCATGCAGAGACTGGCGAAGAACACTTTCGTTTGAAAGGGGTTGCCAAGCTTACAAAAAACTACTCGTTTGCTGAAATCTCAGCAAACATTTTTTCACCAAATCTTGATGACACTTGGTGGTAATGATCAGTTCACTAAGCCCACTTGGCTGCCCAATTTTCACTCTTCTAGGTTCAAGCGTTCGTTTCCAGTAACACTTTGAATTTTGGGTTTCACTCTGTTTTCTGCTATATAGATAGATGTGTTTGAAATTCTAAATCAAACACGGTTTGTGCTAGCTCCTTGAAACTTGACAAAATGAAGTAGTTCTAAGTTCTATCTCTGTGGTTTGTTTCCTCTTGAAGTACCCCATGCAGAGACTGGCGAAGAACACTTTCGTTTGAAAGGGGTTGCCAAGCTTCCAAAAAACTACTCGTTTGCTGAAATCTCAGGAAACATTTTTTCACCAAATCTTGATGATACTTTGTGGTAATGATCAGTTCACTAAGCCCACTTGGCTGCCCAATTTTCACTCTTCTAGGTTCAAGCGTTCGTTTCCAGTAACACTTTGAATTTTTAGGTTTCACTCTGTTTTCTGCTATATAGATAGATGTGTTTGAAACTCTAAATCAAACACGGTTTGTGCTAGCTCCTTGAAACTTGACCAAATGAAGTAGTTCTAAGTTCTATCTCTATGGTTTGTTTCCTCTTGAAGTACCCCATGCAGAAACTGGCGAAAAACACTTTCGTTTGAAAGGGGTTGCCATGCTTCCAAAAAACTACTAGTTTGCTGAAATCTCAGCAAACATTTTTTCACCAAATCTTGATGATACTTGGTGGTAATGATCAGTTCACTAAGGCCACTTGGCTGCACAACTTTCACTCTTCTAGGTTCAAGCGTTCGTTTCCAGTAACACTTTGAATTTTTAGGTTTCACTCTGTTTTCTGCTATATAGATAGATGTGTTTGAAACTCTAAATCAAACACGGTTTGTGCTAGCTCCTTGAAACTTGACAAAATGAAGTAGTTCTAAGTTCTATCTCTATGGTTTGTTTCCTCTTGAAGTACCTCATGCAGAAACTGGCGAAAAACACTTTCGTTTGAAAGGGGTTGCCATGCTTCCAAAAAAACTACTAGTTTGCTGAAATCTCAGCAAACATTTTTTTCACCAAATCTTGATGATACTTGGTGGTAATGATCAGTTCACTAATCCCACTTGGCTGCCCAACTTTCACTCTTCTAGGTTCAAGCGTTCGTTTCCAGTAACACTTTGAATTTTTAGGTTTCACTCTGTTTTCTGCAATATAGATAGATGTGTTTGAAACTCTAAATCAAACACGGTTTGTGCTAGCTCCTTGAAACCTGACCAAATGAAGTAGTTCTAAGTTCTATCTCTATGGTTTGTTTCCTCTTGAAGTACCCCATGCAGAGACTGGCGAAGAACACTTTCGTTTGAAAGGGGTTGCCAAGCTTACAAAAAACTACTAGTTTGCTGAAATCTCAGCAACAATTTTTTCACCAAATCTTGATGATACTTGGTGGTAATGATCAGTTCACTAAGCCCACTTGGCTGCCCAATTTTCACTCTTCTAGGTTCAAGCGTTCGTTTCCAGTAACACTTTGAATTTTTATGTTTCACTCTGTTTTCTGCTATATAGATAGATATGTTTGAAACTCTAAATCAAACACGGTTTGCGCTAGCTCCTTGAAACTTGACCAAATGAAGTAGATCTAAGTTCTATCTCTATGGTTTGTTTCCTCTTGAAGTACCCCATGCAGAGACTGGCGAAAAACACTTTCGTTTTAAAGGGGTTGCCAAGCTTCCAAAAAACTACTAGTTTGCTGAAATCTCAGCAAACATTTTTTCACCAAATCTTGATGATACTTGGTGGTAATGATCAGTTCACTAATTTCACTTGGCTGCCCAACTTTCAATCTTCTAGGTTCAAGCGTTCGTTTCCAGTAACAGTTTGAATTTTTAGGTTTCACTCTGTTTTCTGCTATATAGATAGATGTGTTTGAAACTCTAAATCAAACACGGTTTGTGCTAGCTCCGTGAAACTTGACAAAATGAAGTAGTTCTAAGTTCTATCTCTATGGTTTGTTTCCTCTTGAAGTACCCCATGCAGAGACTGCCGAAGAACACTTTCGTTTGAAAGGGGTTGCCAAGCTTCCAAAAAACTACTCGTTTGCTGAAATCTCAGCAAACATTTTTTCACCAAATCTTGATGATACTTGGTGGTAATGATCAGTTCACTAAGCCCACTTGGCTGCCCAATTTTCACTTTTCTAGGTTCAAGCGTTCGTTTCCAGTAACACTTTGAATTTTTGGGTTTCACTCTGTTTTCTGCTATATAGATAGATGTGTTTGAAACTCTAAATCAAACACGGTTTGTGCTAGCTCCTTGAAACTTGACAAAATGAAGTAGTTCTAAGTTCTATCTCTATGGTTTGTTTCCTCTTGAAGTACCCCATGCAGAGACTGGCGAAGAACACTTTCGTTTGAAAGGGGTTGCCAAGCTTCCAAAAAAGTACTCGTTTGCTGAATCTCAGCAAACATTTTTTCACCAAATCTTGATGATACTTGGTGGTAATGATCAGTTCACTAAGCCCACTTGGCTGCCCAATTTTCACTCTTCTAGGTTCAAGCGTTCGTTTCCAGTAACACTTTGAATTTTTAGGTTTCACTCTGTTTTCTGCTATATAGATAGATGTGTTTGAAACTCTAAATCAAACACGGTTTGTGCTAGCTCCTTGAAACTTGACAAAATGAAGTAGTTCTAAGTTCTATCTCTATGGTTTGTTTCCTCTTGAAGTACCCCATGCAGAAACTGGCGAAAAACACTTTGGTTTGAAAGGGGTTGCCATGCTTCCAAAAAACTACTAGTTTGCTGAAATCTCAGCAAACATTTTTTCACCAAATCTTGATGATACTTGGTGTTAATGATCAGTTCACTAATCCCACTTGGCTGCCCAAATTTTATTCTTCTAGGTTGAAGCTTTCGTTTCCAGTGACTGTTTGAATTTTTAGGTTTCACTCTGTTTTCTCCAACATAGATAGCTGTGTTTGGAATTCTAAATCAAACACGGTGTGTGCTTGCTCCGTGAAACTTGACAAAATGAAGTAGTTCTAAGTTCTATCTCTATGGTTTGTTTCCTCTTGAAGTACCCCATGCAGAGACTGGCAAAGAACACTTTTGTTTGAAAGGGGTTGCCAAGCTTCCAAAAAACTACTCGTTTGCTGTAATCTCAGCAAACATTTTTTCACCAAATCTTGATGATACTTGGTGGTAATGATCAGTTCACTAAGCCCACTTGGCTGCCCAATTTTCACTCTTCTAGGTTCAAGCGTTCGTTTCCAGTAACAGTTTGAATTTTTAGGTTTCACTCTGTTTTCTGCTATATAGATAGATGTGTTTGAAACTCTAAATCAAACACGGTTTGTGCTAGCTCCGTGAAACTTGACAAAAGGAAGTAGTTCTAAGTTCTATCTCTATGGTTTGTTTCCTCTTAAACTACCCCATGCAGAGACTGGCGAAGAACACTTTCGTTTGAAAGGGGTTGCCAAGCTTCCAAAAAACTACTCGTTTGCTGAAATCTCAGCAAACATTTTTTCACCAAATCTTGATGATACTTGGTGGTAATCATCAGTTCACTAAGCCCACTTGGCTGCCCAATTTTTACTCTTCTAGGTTCAAGCGTTCGTTTCCAGTAACACTTTGAATTTTTAGGTTTCACTCTGTTTTCTGCAATATAGATAGATGTGTTTGAAACTCTAAATCAAACACGGTTTGTGCTAGCTCCTTGAATCTTGACCAAATGAAGTAGTTCTAAGTTCTATCTCTATGGTTTGTTTCCTCTTGAAGTACCCCATGCAGAGACTGGCGAAGAACACTTTCGTTTGAAAGGGGTTGCCAAGCTTACAAAAAACTACTAGTTTGCTGAAATCTCAGCAACAATTTTTTCACCAAATCTTGATGATACTTGGTGGTAATGATCAGTTCACTAAGCCCACTTGGCTGCCCAATTTTCACTCTTCTAGGTTCAAGCGTTCGTTTCCAGTAACACTTTGAATTTTTGGGTTTCACTCTGTTTTCTGCTATATAGATAGATGTGTTTGAAACTCTAAATCAAACACGGTTTGTGCTAGCTCCTTGAAACTTGACAAAATGAAGTAGTTCTAAGTTCTATCTCTATGGTTTGTTTCCTCTTGAAGTACCCCATGCAGAAACTGGCGAATAACACTTTCGTTTGAAAGGGGTTGCCATGCTTCCAAAAAACTACTAGTTTGCTGAAATCTCAGCAAACATTTTTTCACCAAATCTTGATGATACTTGGTGGTAATGATCAGTTCACTAATCCCACTTGGCTGCCCAACTTTCACTCTTCTAGGTTCAAGCGTTCGTTTCCAGTAACAGTTTGAATTTTTAGGTTTCACTCTGTTTTCTGCTATATAGATAGATGTGTTTGAAACTCTAAATCAAACACGGTTTGTGCTAGCTCCGTGAAACTTGACCAAATGAAGTAGTTCTAAGTTCTATCTCTATGGTTTGTTTCCTCTTGAAGTACCCCATGCAGAGACTGGCGAAGAACACTTTCGTTTGAAAGGGGTTGCCAAGCTTCCAAAAAACTACTCGTTTGCTGAAATCTCAGCAAACATTTTTTAACCAAATCTTGATGATACTTGGTGGTAATGATCAGTTCACTAAGCCCACTTGGCTGCCCAATTTGCACTCTTCTAGGTTCAAGCGGTCGTTTCCAGTAATACTTTGAATTTTGGGTTTCACTCTGTTTTCTGCTATATAGATAGATGTGTTTGAAACTCTAAATCAAACACGGTTTGTGCTAGCTCCTTGAAACTTGACAAAATGAAGTAGTTCTAAGTTCTATCTCTATGGTTTGTTTCCTCTTGAAGTACCCCATGCAGAGACTGGCGAAGAACACTTTCGTTTGAAAGTTGTTGCCAAGCTTCCAAAAAACTACTCGTTTGTTGAATCTCAGCAAACATTTTTTCACCAAATCTTGATGATACTTGGTGGTAATGATCAGTTCACTAAGCCCACTTGGCTGCCCAATTTTCACTCTTCTAGGTTCAAGCGTTCGTTTCCAGTAACAGTTTGAATTTTTAGGTTTCACTCTGTTTTCTGCTATATAGATAGATGTGTTTGAAACTCTAAATCAAACACGGTTTGTGCTAGCTCCTTGAAACCTGACAAAATGAAGTAGTTCTAAGTTCAATCTCTATGGTTTGTTTCCTCTTGAAGTACCCCATGCAGAAACTGGCGAAAAACACTTTCGTTTGAAAGGGGTTGCCATGCTTCCAAAAAACTACTCGTTTGCTGAAATCTCAGCAAACATTTTTTCACCAAATCTTGATGATACTTGGTGGTAATGATCAGTTCACTAAGCCCACTTGGCTGCCCAATTTTCACTCTTCTAGGTTCAAGCGTTCGTTTCCAGTAACACTTTGAATTTTTAGGTTTCACTCTGTTTTCTGCTATATAGATAGATGTGTTTGAAACTCTAAATCAAACACGGTTTGTGCTAGCTCCTTGAAACTTGACAAAATGAAGTAGTTCTAAGTTCTATCTCTATGGTTTGTTTCCTCTTGAAGTACCCCATGCAGAAACTGGCGAAAAACACTTTCGTTTGAAAGGGGTTGCCATGCTTCCAAAAAACTACTAGTTTGCTGAAATCTC
>NW_027510577.1:0-32701 GCF_048772815.1 Callospermophilus lateralis | reverse complement strand
CAAGGAGACAACCTAGAGACAAAGACTGAGAACTCCTTTATTTTGTCAAGTTTCAAAGAACTACTACAAACCATGTTGGATTTAGAGTTCCAAATTCATATATCTATATATGAGAGAACAGAGTGAAACCTAAATATAAAAACTGCTACTGTAGTCGAACGCCTCAACCTAGAAGAACAAAATTTGGTGAGCCAAGTGGGATCTGTGTACTGATCATTATCAACAAGTATCATCAAGATTGGGTGAAAAAATATTTGCTGGTATTTCGGAAACTCGTTATTTCTTAGAAGCTTGGCAACCACTCTCAATGAAAGTGGTTTTCCACAGTCTGTGCCTAAGGCTACTTGAAGAGGAAACAACCATAGAGACAAAACTGAGAACTCCTTTATTTTGTCAAGTTTCAAAGAGCTACTACAAACCATGTTGGATTTAGAGTTCCAAATTCATCTATCTATACAGGAGAGAGCAGAGGGAAACCTAAATATAAAAACTGCTACTGTAGACGAACGCTTCAACCTAGAAGAACAAAATATGGTGAGCCAAGTGGGATTTGTGTACTGATCATTAGCAACAAGTATCATCAAGATTGGGTGAAAAAATATTTGCTGCAACTTCGGAAACTCGTTATTTTTTAGAAGCTTGGCAACCCCTCTCAATGAAAGTGCTTTCCACAGTCTGCGCCTAGGGCTACTTGAAGAGGAAACAAACCATAGAGACAAAACTCAGAACTCCTTTATTTTGCAAGTTTCAAAGAGCTACTACAAACCATGTTGGATTTAGAGTTCCAAATTCATCTATCTATATAGGAGAGAACAGAGAGAAACCTAAATATAAAAACTGCTACTGTAGACGAACGCTTCAACCTAGAAGAACAAAATTTGGGTAGCCAAGTTGGATTTGTGTACTGATCATTACAACCAAGTATCATCAAGATTGGGTGAAAAAATATTTGCTGGTATTTCGGAAACTTGTAATTTCTTAGAAGCTTGGCAAACTCTCTCAATGAAAGTGCTTTTCCACAGTCTGTGCCTAGGGCTACTTGAAGAGGAAACAAACCATAGAGACAAAACTGAGAACTCCTTTATTTTGTCAAGCTTCAAAGAGCTACTACAAACTATGTTGGATTTAGAGTTCCAAATTCATCTATCTATATAGGAGAGAACAGAGGGAAACCTAAATATAAAAACTTCTACTGTAGGCGAACGCTTCAACCTAGAAGAACACAATTTGGTGAGCCAAGTGGGATTTGTGTACTGATCATTAGCATCCAGTATCATCAAGATTGGGTGAAAAAATATTTGCTGGTATTTCGGAAACTCGTAATTTCTTAGAAGCTTGGCAACCCCTCTCAATGAAAGTGCTTTTCCACAGTCGATGCCTAGGGCTACTTGAAGAGGAAACAAACCATAGAGACAAAACTGAGATCTCCTTTATTTTGTCAAGTTTCAAAGATCTACTACAATCCATGTTGGATTTAGAGTTCCAAATTCATCTATCTATATAGGAGAGAACAGAGAGAAACCTAAATATAAAAACTGCTACTGTAGGCGAACGCTTCAACCTAGAAGAACACAATTTGGTGAGCCAAGTGGGATTTGTGTACTGATCATTAGCAACCAGTATCATCAAGATTGGGTGAAAAAATATTTGCTGGTATTTCGGAAACTCGTTATTTCTTAGAAGCTTGGCAACACCTCTCAATGAAAGTAGTTTTCCACAGTCTGTGCCTAGGGTAACTTCAAGAGGAAACAAACAATAGAGACAAAACTCAGAACTCCTTTATTTTGTCAAGTTTCAAAGAGCTACTACAAACCATGTTGGATTTAGAGTTCCAAATTCATCTATCTATATATGAGAGAACAGAGTGAAACCTAAATATAAAAACTGCTATTGTAGACGAACGCTTCAACCTAGAAGAACAAAATTTGGTGAGCCAAGTGGGATCTGTGTACTGATCATTATCAACAAGTATCATCAAGATTGGGTGAAAAAATATTTGCTGGTATTTCGGAAACTCGTTATTTCTTAGAAGCTTGGCAACCCCTCTCAATGAAAGTGCTTTTCCACAGTCTGTGCCTAGGGCTACTTGAAGAGGAAACAAACCATAGAGACAAAACTGAGAACTCCTTTATTTTGTCAAGGTTCAGAGATACTACAATCCATGTTGGATTTAGAGTTCCAAATTCATCTATCTATATAGGAGAGAACAGAGAGAAACCTAAATATAAAAACTGCTACTGTAGACGAACGCTTCAACCTAGAAGAACAAAATTTGATGAGCCAAGTGGGATTTGTGTACTGATCATTACCACCAAGTATCATCAAGATTGGGTGAAAAAATATTTGCTGGTATTTCGGAAACTCGTTATTTCTTAGAAGCTTGGCAACACCTCTCAATGAAAGTGCTTTTTCACAGTCTGTGCCTAGGGCTAATTGAAGAGGAAACAATCCATAGAGACAAAACTGAGAACTCCGTTATTTTGTCAAGTTTCAAAGAGCTACTACAAACCATGTTGGATTTAGAGTTCCAAATTCATCTATGTATACATGAGAGAATAGAGCGAAACCTAAATATAAAAACGGCTACTGTAGACGAACGCTTCAACCTAGAAGAACAAAATTTGGTGAGCCAAGTGGGATCTGTGTACTGATCATTATCAACAAGTATCATCAAGATTGGGTGAAAAAATATTTGCTGGTATTTCGGAAACTCGTTATTTCTTAGAAGCTTGGCAACCACTCTCAATGAAAGTGGTTTTCCACAGTCTGTTCCTAGGGCTACTTGAAGAGGAAACAACCATAGAGACAAAACTGAGAACTCCTTTATTTTGTCAAGTTTCAAAGAGCTACTACAAACCATGTTGGATTTAGAGTTCCAAATTCATCTATCTATACAGGAGAGAGCAGAGGGAAACCTAAATATAAAAACTGCTACTGTAGACGAACGCTTCAACCTAGAAGAACAAAATATGGTGAGCCAAGTGGGATTTGTGTACTGATCATTAGCAACAAGTATCATCAAGATTGGGTGAAAAAATATTTGCTGCAACTTCGGAAACTCGTTATTTTTTAGAAGCTTGACAACCCCTCTCAATGAAAGTGCTTTTCCACAGTCTGCGCCTAGGGCTACTTGAAGAGGAAACAAACCATAGAGACAAAACTCAGAACTCCTTTATTTTGCAAGTTTCAAAGAGCTACTACAAACCATGTTGGATTTAGAGTTCCAAATTCATCTATCTATATATGAGGGAACAGAGTGAAACCTAACTATAAAAACGGCTACTATAGACGAACGCTTCAACCTAGAAGAACAAAATTTTTTGAGCCAAGTGGGTACTGTGTACTGATCATTACCACCAAGTATCATCAAGATTGGGTGAAAAAATATTTGCTGATATTTCGGAAACTCGTTATTTCTTAGAAGCTTGGCAACCCCTCTCAATGAAAGTGGTTTTCCACAGTCTGTGCCTAGGGCTACTTGAAGAGGAAACAAACCATAGAGACAAAACTCAGAACTCCTTATTTTGTCAAGTTTCAAAGAGCTACTACAAACCATGTTGGATTTAGAGTTCCAAATTCATCTATCTATATATGAGAGAACAGAGAGAAACCTATATATAAAAACTGCTACTGTAGACGAACTCTTCAACCTATAAGAACAAAATATGGTGAGCCAAGTGGGATTGGTGTACTGATCATTAGCAACAAGTATCATCTTGATTGGGTGAAAAAATATTTGCTGGTACTTCGGAAACTCGTTATTTTTTAGAAGCTTGGCAACCCCTCTCAATGAAAGTGCTTTTCCACTGTCTGCGCCTAGGGCTACTTGAGGAGGAAACAAACAATAGGGACAAAACTCAGAACTCCTTTATTTTGTCAAGTTTCAAAGAGCTACTACAAACCATGTTGGATTTAGAGTTCCAAATTCATCTATCTATATATGAGACAACAGAGTGAAACCTAAATATAAAAACTGCTACTCTAGACGAACCCTTCAACCTAGAAGAACAAAATTTGGTGAGCCCAGTGGGATCTGTGTACTGATCATTACGACCAAGTATCATCAAGATTGGGTGAAAAAATATTTGCTGGTATTTCGGAAACTCGTTATTTCTTAGAAGCTTGGCAACCCCTCTCAATGAAAGTGCTTTTCCACAGTCTGTGCCTAGGGCTACTTGAAGAGGAAACAAACCATAGAGACAAAACTGAGAACTCCTTTATTTTGTCAAGTTTCAAAGAACTACTACAAACCATGTTGGATTTAGAGTTCCAAATACATCTATCTATACAGGAGAGAACAGAGCGAAACCTAAATATAAAAACTGCTACTGTACACGAACGCTTCAACTTAGAAGAACAAAATTTCTTGAGCCAAGTGGGACTTGTGTACTGATCATTACAACCAAGTATCATCAAGATTGGGTGAAAAAATATTTGCTGGTATTTCGGAAACTCGTTATTTCTTAGAAGCTTGGCAACCCCTCTCAATGAAAGTGCTTTTCCACAGTCTGTGCCTAGGGCTACTTGAAGAGGAAACAAACCATAGAGACAAAACTGAGAACTCCTTTATTTTGTCAAGCTTCAAAGAGCTACTACAAACTATGTTGGATTTAGAGTTCCAAATTCATCTATCTATATAGGAGAGAACAGAGGGAAACCTAAATATAAAAACTTCTACTGTAGGCGAACGCTTCAACCTAGAAGAACACAATTTGGTGAGCCAAGTGGGATTTGTGTACTGATCATTATCATCCAGTATCATCAAGATTGGGTGAAAAAATATTTGCTGGTATTTCGGAAACTCGTAATTTCTTAGAAGCTTCGCAACACCTCTCAATGAAAGTGCTTTTTCACAGTCTGTGCCTAGGGCTAATTGAAGAGGAAACAATCCATAGAGACAAAACTGAGAACTCCGTTATTTTGTCAAGTTTCAAAGAGCTACTACAAACCATGTTGGATTTAGAGTTCCAAATTCATCTATGTATACAAGAGAGAATAGAGCGAAACCTAAATATAAAAACGGCTACTGTAGACGAACGCTTCAACCTAGAAGAACAAAATTTGGTGAGCCAAGTGGGATCTGTGTACTGATCATTATCAACAAGTATCATCAAGATTGGGTGAAAAAATATTTACTGGTATTTCGGAAACTCGTTATTTCTTAGAAGCTTGGCAACCACTCTCAATGAAAGTGGTTTTCCACAGTCTGTGCCTACGGCTACTTGAAGAGGAAACAACCATAGAGACAAAACTGAGAACTCCTTTATTTTGTCAAGTTTCAAAGAGCTACTACAAACCATGTTGGATTTAGAGTTCCAAATTCATCTATCTATACAGGAGAGAGCAGAGGGAAACCTAAATATAAAAACTGCTACTGTAGACGAACGCTTCAACCTAGAAGAACAAAATATGGTGAGCCAAGTGGGATTTGTGTACTGATCATTAGCAACAAGTATCATCAAGATTGGGTGAAAAAATATTTGCTGCAACTTCGGAAACTCGTTATTTTTTAGAAGCTTGGCAACCCCTCTCAATGAAAGTGCTTTTCCACAGTCTGCGCCTAGGGCTACTTGAGGAGGAAACAAACAATAGGGACAAAACTCAGAACTCCTTTATTTTGTCAAGTTTCAAAGAGCTACTACAAACCATGTTGGATTTAGAGTTCCAAATTCATCTATCTATATATGAGACAACAGAGTGAAACCTAAATATAAAAACTGCTACTCTAGACGAACCCTTCAACCTAGAAGAACAAAATTTGGTGAGCCCAGTGGGATCTGTGTACTGATCATCACCACCAAGTATCATCAAGATTGGGTGAAAAAATATTTGCTGGTATTTCGGGAACTCGTTATTTCTTAGAAGCTTGGCAACCCCTCTCAATGAAAGTGCTTTTCCACAGTCTGTGCCTAGGGCTACTTGAAGAGGAAACAAACCATAGAGACAAAACTGAGAACTCCTTTATTTGTCAAGTTTCAAAGAACTACTACAAACCATGTTGGATTTAGAGTTCCAAATACATCTATCTATACAGGAGAGAACAGAGCGAAACCTAAATATAAAAACTGCTACTGTACACGAACGCTTCAACTTAGAAGAACAAAATTTCTTGAGCCAAGTGGGAATTGTGTACTGATCATTACAACCAAGTATCATCAAAAATTGGGTGAAAAAATATTTGCTGGTATTTCGGAAACTCGTAATATCTTAGAAGCTTGGCAACCCCTCTCAATGAAAGTGCTTTTCCACAGTCGATGCCTAGGTCTACTTGAAGAGGAAACAAACCATAGAGACAAAACTGAGATCTCCTTTATTTTGTCAAGTTTCAAAGATCTACTACAATCCATGTTGGAATTAGAGTTCCAAATTCATCTATCTATATAGGAGAGAACAGAGAGAAACCTAAATATAAAAACTGCTACTGTAGACGAACGCTTCCACCTAGAAGAACAAAATTTGGGTAGCCAAGTTGGATTTGTGTACTGATCATTACAACCAAGTATCATCAAGATTGGGTGAAAAAATATTTGCTGGTATTTCGGAAACTTGTAATTTCTTAGAAGCTTGGCAAACTCTCTCAATGAAAGTGCTTTTCCACAGTCTGTGCCTTGGGCTACTTGAAGAGGAAACAAACCATAGAGACAAAACTGAGAACTCCTTTATTTTGTCAAGCTTCAAAGAGCTACTACAAACTATGTTGGATTTAGAGTTCCAAATTCATCTATATAGGAGAGAACAGAGGGAAACCTAAATATAAAAACTTCTAATGTAGGCGAACGCTTCAATTACCTAGAAGAACACAATTTGGTGAGCCAAGTGGGATTTGTGTACTGATCATTAGCAACCAGTATCATCAAGATTGGGTGAAAAAATATTTGCTGGTTTTTCGGAAACTCGTTTATTTCTTAGAAGCTTGGCAACACCTCTCAAGGAAAGTAGTTTTCCACAGTCTGTGCCTAGGGTAACTTCAAGAGGAAACAAACAATAGAGACAAAACTCAGAACTCCTTTATTTTGTCAAGTTTCAAAGATCTACTACAAACCATGTTGGATTTAGAGTTCCAAATTCATCTATCTATATATGAGAGAACAGAGTGAAACCTAAATATAAAAACTGCTATTGTAGACGAACGCTTCAACCTAGAAGAACAAAATTTGGTGAGCCAAGTGGGATCTGTGTACTGATCATTATCAACAAGTATCATCAAGATTGGGTGAAAAAATATTTGCTGGTATTTCGGAAACTCGTTATTTCTTAGAAGCTTGGCAACCCCTCTCAATGAAAGTGCTTTTCCACAGTCTGTGCCTAGGGCTACTTGAAGAGGAAACAAACCATAGAGACAAAACTGAGAACTCCTTTATTTTGTCAAGTTTCAAAGAGCTACTACAATCCATGTTGGATTTAGAGTTCCAAATTCATCTATCTATATAGGAGAGAACAGAGAGAAACCTAAATATAAAAACTGCTACTGTAGACGAACGCTTCAACCTAGAAGAACAAAATTTGATGAGCCAAGTGGGATTTGTGTACTGATCATTACCACCAAGTATCATCAAGATTGGGTGAAAAAATATTTGCTGGTATTTCGGAAACTTGTAATTTCTTAGAAGCTTGGCAAACTCTCTCAATGAAAGTGCTTTTCCACAGTCTGTGCCTAGGGCTACTTGAAGAGGAAACAAACCATAGAGACAAAACTGAGAAGTCCTTTATTTTGTCAAGTTTCAAAGAGCTACTACAAACCATGTTGGATTTAGAGTTCCAAATTCATATATCTATATAGGAGAGAACAGAGGGAAACCTAAATATAAAAACTTCTACTGTAGGCGAACGCTTCAACCTAGAAGAACACAATTTGGTGAGCCAAGTGAGATTTGTGTACTGATCTTTAGCAACCAGTATCATCAAGATGGGGTGAAAAAATATTTGCTGGTACTTCGGAAACTCGTTATTTCTTAGAAGCTTGGCAACCCCTCTCAATGAAAGTGCTTTTCCAGAGTCTGCGCCTAGGGCTACTTGAAGAGGAAACAAACCATAGAGACAAAACTGGGAACTCCTTTATTTTGTCAAGTTTCAAAGAGCTACTACAATCCACGTTGGATTTAAAGTTCCAAATTTATCTATCTATATAGGAGAGAACAGAGAGAATCCTAAATATAAAAACTGCTACTGTAGACGAACGCTTCAACCTAGAAGAACAAAATTTGGTGAGCCAAGTGGGATTTGTGTACTGATCACTAGCAAAAGTATCATCAAGATTGGGTGAAAAAATATTTGCTGGTATTTCTGAAACTCGTTATTTCTTAGAAGCTTGGCAACACCTCTCAATGAAAGTGCTTTTTCACAGTCTGTGCCTAGGGCTAATTGAAGAGGAAACAATCCATAGAGACAAAACTGAGAACTCCGTTATTTTGTCAAGTTTCAAAGAGCTACTACAAACCATGTTGGATTTAGAGTTCCAAATTCATCTATGTATACAGGAGAGAATAGAGCGAAACCTAAATATAAAAACGGCTACTGTAGACGAACGCTTCAACCTAGAAGAACAAAATTTGGTGAGCCAAGTGGGATCTGTGTACTGATCATTATCAACAAGTATCATCAAGATTGGGTGAAAAAATATTTGCTGGTATTTCGGAAACTCGTTATTTCTTAGAAGCTTGGCAACCACTCTCAATGAAAGTGGTTTTCCACAGTCTGTGCCTAGGGCTACTTGAAGAGGAAACAACCATAGAGACAAAACTGAGAACTACTTTATTTTGTCAAGTTTCAAAGAGCTACTACAAACCATGTTGGATTTAGAGTTCCAAATTCATCTATCTATATATGAGAGAACAGAGTGAAACCTAAATATAAAAACTGCTACTGTAGACGAACGCTTCAACCTAGAAGAACAAAATATGGTGAGCCCAGTGGGATCTGTGTACTGATCATTACCACCAAGTATCATCAAGATTGGGTGAAAAAATATTTGCTGGTATTTCGGAAACTCGTTATTTCTTAGAAGCTTGGCAACCCCTCTCAATGAAAGTTCTTTTCCACAGTCTGTGCCTAGGGCTACTTGAAGAGGAAACAAACCATAGAGACAAAACTGAGAACTCCTTTATTTTGTCAAGTTTCAAAGAACTACTACAAACCATGTTGGATTTAGAGTTCCAAATACATCTATCTATACAGGAGAGAACAGAGCGAAACCTAAATATAAAAACTGCTACTGTACACGAACGCTTCAACTTAGAAGAACAAAATTTCTTGAGCCAAGTGGGACTTGTATACTGATCATTACAACCAAGTATCATCAAAATTGGGTGAAAAAATATTTGCTGGTATTTCGGAAACTCGTAATATCTTAGAAGCTTGGCAACCCCTCTCAATGAAAGTGCTTTTCCACAGTCGATGCCTAGGGCTACTTGAAGAGGAAACAAACCATAGAGACAAAACTGAGATCTCCTTTATTTTGTCAAGTTTCAAAGATCTACTACAATCCATGTTGGATTTAGAGTTCCAAATTCATCTATCTATATAGGAGAGAACAGAGAGAAACCTAAATATAAAAACTGCTACTGTAGACGAACGCTTCAACCTAGAAGAACAAAATTTGGGTAGCCAAGTTGGATTTGTGTACTGATCATTACAACCAAGTATCATCAAGATTGGGTGAAAAAATATTTGCTGGTATTTCGGAAACTTGTAATTTCTTAGAAGCTTGGCAACCCCTCTCAATGAAAGTGCTTTTCCACAGTATGTGCCTAGGGCTACTTGAAGAGGAAACAAACCATAGAGACAAAACTGAGAACTCCTTTATTTTGTCAAGGTTCAAAGAGCTACTACAATCCATGTTGGATTTAGAGTTCCAAATTCATCTATCTATATAGGAGAGAACAGAGAGAAACCTAAATATAAAAACTGCTACTGTAGACGAACGCTTCAACCTAGAAGAACAAAATTTGATGAGCCAAGTGGGATTTGTGTACTGATCATTACCACCAAGTATCATCAAGATTGGGTGAAAAAATATTTGCTGGTATTTCGGAAACTTGTAATTTCTTAGAAGCTTGGCAAACTCTCTCAATGAAAGTGCTTTTCCACAGTCTGTGCCTAGGGCTACTTGAAGAGGAAACAAACCATAGAGACAAAACTGAGAAGTCCTTTATTTTGTCAAGTTTCAAAGAGCTACTACAAACCATGTTGGATTTAGAGTTCCAAATTCATATATCTATATAGGAGAGAACAGAGGGAAACCTAAATATAAAAACTTCTACTGTAGGCGAACGCTTCAACCTAGAAGAACACAATTTGGTGAGCCAAGTGGGATTTGTGTACTGATCTTTAGAAACCAGTATCATCAAGATGGGGTGAAAAAATATTTGCTGGTACTTCGGAAACTCGTTATTTCTTAGAAGCTTGGCAACCCCTCTCAATGAAAGTGCTTTTCCAGAGTCTGCGCCTAGGGCTACTTGAAGAGGAAACAAACCATAGAGACAAAACTGGGAACTCCTTTATTTTGTCAAGTTTCAAAGAGCTACTACAATCCACGTTGGATTTAAAGTTCCAAATTTATCTATCTATATAGGAGAGAACAGAGAGAATCCTAAATATAAAAACTGCTACTGTAGACGAACGCTTCAACCTAGAAGAACAAAATTTGGTGAGCCAAGTGGGATTTGTGTACTGATCACTAGCAAAAGTATCATCAAGATTGGGTGAAAAAATATTTGCTGGTATTTCTGAAACTCGTTATTTCTTAGAGGCTTGGCAACACCTCTCAATGAAAGTGCTTTTTCACAGTCTGTGCCTAGGGCTAATTGAAGAGGAAACAATCCATAGAGACAAAACTGAGAACTCCGTTATTTTGTCAAGTTTCAAAGAGCTACTACAAACCATGTTGGATTTAGAGTTCCAAATTCATCTATGTATACAGGAGAGAATAGAGCGAAACCTAAATATAAAAACGGCTACTGTAGACGAACGCTTCAACCTAGAAGAACAAAATTTGGTGAGCCAAGTGGGATCTGTGTACTGATCATTATCAACAAGTATCATCAAGATTTGGTGAAAAAATATTTGCTGGTATTTCGGAAACTCGTTATTTCTTAGAAGCTTGGCAACCACTCTCAATGAAAGTGGTTTTCCACAGTCTGTGCCTAGGGCTACTTGAAGAGGAAACAACCATAGAGACCAAACTGAGAACTACTTTATTTTGTCAAGTTTCAAAGAGCTACTACAAACCATGTTGGATTTAGAGTTCCAAATTCATCTATCTATATATGAGAGAAGAGAGTGAAAAAAACTGCTACTGTAGACGAACGCTTCAACCTAGTAGAACAAAATATGGTGAGCCCAGTGGGATCTGTGTACTGATCATTACCACCAAGTATCATCAAGATTGGGTGAAAAAATATTTGCTGGTATTTCGGAAACTCGTTATTTCTTAGAAGCTTGGCAACCCCTCTCAATGAAAGTGCTTTTCCACAGTCTGTGCCTAGGGCTACTTGAAGAGGAAACAAACCATAGAGACAAAACTGAGAACTCCTTTATTTTTTCAAGTTTCAAAGAACTACTACAAACCATGTTGGATTTAGAGTTCCAAATACATCTATCTATACAGGAGAGAACAGAGCGAAACCAAAATATAAAAACTGCTACTGTACACGAACGCTTCAACTTAGAAGAACAAAATTTCTTGAGCCAAGTGGGACTTGTGTACTGATCATTACAACCAAGTATCATCAAAATTGGGTGAAAAAATATTTGCTGGTATTTCGGAAACTCGTAATATCTTAGAAGCTTGGCAACCCCTCTCAATGAAAGTGCTTTTCCACAGTCGATGCCTAGGGCTACTTGAAGAGGAAACAAACCATAGAGACAAAACTGAGATCTCCTTTATTTTGTCAAGTTTCAAAGATCTACTACAATCCATGTTGGATTTAGAGTTCCAAATTCATCTATCTATATAGGAGAGAACAGAGAGAAACCTAAATATAAAAACTGCTACTGTAGGCGAACGCTTCAACCTAGAAGAACACAATTTGGTGAGCCAAGTGGGATTTGTGTACTGATCATTAGCAACCAGTATCATCAAGATTGGGTGAAAAAATATTTGCTGGTATTTCGGAAACTCGTTATTTCTTAGAAGCTTGGCAACCCCTCTCAATGAAAGTGCTTTTCCACAGTCTGTGCCTAGGGCTACTTGAAGAGGAAACAAACCATAGAGACAAAACTGAGAACTCCTTTATTTTGTCAAGTTTCAAAGAACTACTACAAACCATGTTGGATTTAGAGTTCCAAATACATCTATCTATACAGGAGAGAACAGAGCGAAACCTAAATATAAAAACTGCTACTGTACACGAACGCTTCAACTTAGAAGAACAAAATTTCTTGAGCCAAGTGGGACTTGTGTACTGATCATTACAACCAAGTATCATCAAAATTGGGTGAAAAAATATTTGCTGGTATTTCGGAAACTCGTAATATCTTAGAAGCTTGGCAACCCCTCTCAATGAAAGTGCTTTTCCACAGTCGATGCCTAGGGCTACTTGAAGAGGAAACAAACCATAGAGACAAAACTGAGATCTCCTTTATTTTGTCAAGTTTCAAAGATCTACTACAATCCATGTTGGAATTAGAGTTCCAAATTCATCTATCTATATAGGAGAGAACAGAGAGAAACCTAAATATAAAAACTGCTACTGTAGACGAACGCTTCCACCTAGAAGAACAAAATTTGGGTAGCCAAGTTGGATTTGTGTACTGATCATTACAACCAAGTATCATCAAGATTGGGTGAAAAAATATTTGCTGGTATTTCGGAAACTTGTAATTTCTTAGAAGCTTGGCAAACTCTCTCAATGAAAGTGCTTTTCCACAGTCTGTGCCTAGGGCTACTTGAAGAGGAAACAAACCATAGAGACAAAACTGAGAACTCCTTTATTTTGTCAAGCTTCAAAGAGCTACTACAAACTATGTTGGATTTAGAGTTCCAAATTCATCTATCTATATAGGAGAGAACAGAGGGAAACCTAAATATAAAAACTTCTACTGTAGGCGAACGCTTCAACCTAGAAGAACACAATTTGGTGAGCCAAGTGGGATTTGTGTACTGATCATTAGCATCCAGTATCATCAAGATTGGGTGAAAAAATATATGCTGGTATTTCGGAAACTCGTAATTTCTTAGAAGATTGGCAACCCCTCTCAATGAAAGTGCTTTCCCACAGTCGATGCCTAGGGCTACTTGAAGAGGAAACAAACCATAGAGACAAAACTGAGATCTCCTTTATTTTGTCAAGGTTCAAAGAGCTACTACAATCCATGTTGGATTTAGAGTTCCAAATTCATCTATCTATATAGGAGAGAACAGAGAGAAACCTAAATATAAAAACTGCTACTGTAGACGAACGCTTCAACCTAGAAGAACAAAATTTGATGAGCCAAGTGGGATTTGTGTACTGATCATTACCACCAAGTATCATCAAGATTGGGTGAAAAAATATTTGCTGGTATTTCGGAAACTTGTAATTTCTTAGAAGCTTGGCAAACTCTCTCAATGAAAGTGCTTTTCCACAGTCTGTGCCTAGGGCTACTTGAAGAGGAAACAAACCATAGAGACAAAACTGAGAACTCCTTTATTTTGTCAAGTTTCAAAGAGCTACTACAAACCATGTTGGATTTAGAGTTCCAAATTCATATATCTATATAGGAGAGAACAGAGGGAAACCTAAATATAAAAACTTCTACTGTAGGCGAACGCTTCAACCTAGAAGAACACAATTTGGTGAGCCAAGTGGGATTTGTGTACTGATCTTTAGCAACCAGTATCATCAAGATGGGGTGAAAAAATATTTGCTGGTACTTCTGAAACTCGTTATTTCTTAGAAGCTTGGCAACCCCTCTCAATGAAAGTGCTTTTCCAGAGTCTGCGCCTAGGGCTACTTGAAGAGGAAACAAACCATAGAGACAAAACTGGGAACTCCTTTATTTTGTCAAGTTTCAAAGAGCTACTACAATCCACGTTGGATTTAAAGTTCCAAATTTATCTATCTATATAGGAGAGAACAGAGAGAATCCTAAATATAAAAACTGCTACTGTAGACGAACGCTTCAACCTAGAAGAACAAAATGTGGTGAGCCAAGTGGGATTTGTGTACTGATCATTAGCAAAAGTATCATCAAGATTGGGTGAAAAAATATTTGCTGGTATTTCGGAAACTCGTTATTTCTTAGAAGCTTCGCAACACCTCTCAATGAAAGTGCTTTTTCACAGTCTGTGCCTAGGGCTAATTGAAGAGGAAACAATCCATAGAGACAAAACTGAGAACTCCGTTATTTTGTCAAGTTTCAAAGAGCTACTACAAACCATGTTGGATTTAGAGTTCCAAATTCATCTATGTATACAAGAGAGAATAGAGCGAAACCTAAATATAAAAACGGCTACTGTAGACGAACGCTTCAACCTAGAAGAACAAAATTTGGTGAGCCAAGTGGGATCTGTGTACTGATCATTATCAACAAGTATCATCAAGATTGGGTGAAAAAATATTTGCTGGTATTTCGGAAACTCGTTATTTCTTAGAAGCTTGGCAACCACTCTCAATGAAAGTGGTTTTCCACAGTCTGTGCCTACGGCTACTTGAAGAGGAAACAACCATAGAGACAAAACTGAGAACTCCTTTATTTTGTCAAGTTTCAAAGAGCTACTACAAACCATGTTGGATTTAGAGTTCCAAATTCATCTATCTATACAGGAGAGAGCAGAGGGAAACCTAAATATAAAAACTGCTACTGTAGACGAACGCTTCAACCTAGAAGAACAAAATATGGTGAGCCAAGTGGGATTTGTGTACTGATCATTAGCAACAAGTATCATCAAGATTGGGTGAAAAAATATTTGCTGCAACTTCGGAAACTCGTTATTTTTTAGAAGCTTGGCAACCCCTCTCAATGAAAGTGCTTTTCCACAGTCTGCGCCTAGGGCTACTTGAGGAGGAAACAAACAATAGGGACAAAACTCAGAACTCCTTTATTTTGTCAAGTTTCAAAGAGCTACTACAAACCATGTTGGATTTAGAGTTCCAAATTCATCTATCTATATATGAGACAACAGAGTGAAACCTAAATATAAAAACTGCTACTCTAGACGAACCCTTCAACCTAGAAGAACAAAATTTGGTGAGCCCAGTGGGATCTGTGTACTGATCATTACCACCAAGTATCATCAAGATTGGGTGAAAAAATATTTGCTGGTATTTCGGGAACTCGTTATTTCTTAGAAGCTTCGCAACCCCTCTCAATGAAAGTGCTTTTCCACAGTCTGTGCCTAGGGCTACTTGAAGAGGAAACAAACCATAGAGACAAAACTGAGAACTCCTTTATTTTGTCAAGTTTCAAAGAACTACTACAAACCATGTTGGATTTAGAGTTCCAAATACATCTATCTATACAGGAGAGAACAGAGCGAAACCTAAATATAAAAACTGCTACTGTACACGAACGCTTCAACTTAGAAGAACAAAATTTCTTGAGCCAAGTGGGACTTGTGTACTGATCATTACAAAAAGTATCATCAAAATTGGGTGAAAAAATATTTGCTGGTATTTCGGAAACTCGTAATATCTTAGAAGCTTGGCAACCCCTCTCAATGAAAGTGCTTTTCCACAGTCGATGCCTAGGGCTGCTTGAAGTGGAAACAAACCATAGAGACAAAACTGAGATCTCCTTTATTTTATCAAGTTTCAAAGATCTACTACAATCCATGTTGGAATTAGAGTTCCAAATTCATCTATCTATATAGGAGAGAACAGAGAGAAACCTAAATATAAAAACTGCTACTGTAGGCGAACGCTTCAACCTAGAAGAACACAATTTGGTGAGCCAAGTGGGATTTGTGTACTGATCATTAGCAACCAGTATCATCAAGATTGGGTGAAAAAATATTTGCTGGTATTTCGGAAACTCGTTATTTCTTAGAAGCTTGGCAACCCCTCTCAATGAAAGTGCTTTTCCACAGTCTGTGCCTAGGGCTACTTGAAGAGGAAACAAACCATAGAGACAAAACTGAGAACTCCTTTATTTTGTCAAGTTTCAAAGAACTACTACAAACCATGTTGGATTTAGAGTTCCAAATACATCTATCTATACAGGAGAGAACAGAGCGAAACCTAAATATAAAAACTGCTACTGTACACGAACGCTTCAACTTAGAAGAACAAAATTTCTTGAGCCAAGTGGGACTTGTGTACTGATCATTACAACCAAGTATCATCAAAATTGGGTGAAAAAATATTTGCTGGTATTTCGGAAACTCGTAATATCTTAGAAGCTTGGCAACCCCTCTCAATGAAAGTGCTTTTCAACAGTCGATGCCTAGGGCTACTTGAAGAGGAAACAAACCATAGAGACAAAACTGAGATCTCCTTTATTTTGTCAAGTTTCAAAGATCTACTACAATCCATGTTGGAATTAGAGTTCCAAATTCATCTATCTATATAGGAGAGAACAGAGAGAAACCTAAATATAAAAACTGCTACTGTAGACGAACGCTTCCACCTAGAAGAACAAAATTTGGGTAGCCAAGTTGGATTTGTGTACTGATCATTACAACCAAGTATCATCAAGATTGGGTGAAAAAATATTTGCTGGTATTTCGGAAACTTGTAATTTCTTAGAAGCTTGGCAAACTCTCTCAATGAAAGTGCTTTTCCACAGTCTGTGCCTAGGGCTACTTGAAGAGGAAACAAACCATAGAGACAAAACTGAGAACTCCTTTATTTTGTCAAGCTTCAAAGAGCTACTACAAACTATGTTGGATTTAGAGTTCCAAATTCATCTATCTATATAGGAGAGAACAGAGGGAAACCTAAATATAAAAACTTCTACTGTAGGCGAACGCTTCAACCTAGAAGAACACAATTTGGTGAGCCAAGTGGGATTTGTGTACTGATCATTAGCATCCAGTATCATCAAGATTGGGTGAAAAAATATTTGCTGGTATTTCGGAAACTCGTAATTTCTTAGAAGATTGGCAACCCCTCTCAATGAAAGTGCTTTCCCACAGTCGATGCCTAGGGCTACTTGAAGAGGAAACAAACCATAGAGACAAAACTGAGATCTCCTTTATTTTGTCAAGGTTCAAAGAGCTACTACAATCCATGTTGGATTTAGAGTTCCAAATTCATCTATCTATATAGGAGAGAACAGAGAGAAACCTAAATATAAAAACTGCTACTGTAGACGAACGCTTCAACCTAGAAGAACAAAATTTGATGAGCCAAGTGGGATTTGTGTACTGATCATTACCACCAAGTATCATCAAGATTGGGTGAAAAAATATTTGCTGGTATTTCGGAAACTTGTAATTTCTTAGAAGCTTGGCAAACTCTCTCAATGAAAGTGCTTTTCCACAGTCTGTGCCTAGGGCTACTTGAAGAGGAAACAAACCATAGAGACAAAACTGAGAACTCCTTTATTTTGTCAAGTTTCAAAGAGCTACTACAAACCATGTTGGATTTAGAGTTCCAAATTCATATATCTATATAGGAGAGAACAGAGGGAAACCTAAATATAAAAACTTCTACTGTAGGCGAACGCTTCAACCTAGAAGAACACAATTTGGTGAGCCAAGTGGGATTTGTGTACTGATCTTTAGCAACCAGTATCATCAAGATGGGGTGAAAAAATATTTGCTGGTACTTCTGAAACTCGTTATTTCTTAGAAGCTTGGCAACCCCTCTCAATGAAAGTGCTTTTCCAGAGTCTGCGCCTAGGGCTACTTGAAGAGGAAACAAACCATAGAGACAAAACTGGGAACTCCTTTATTTTGTCAAGTTTCAAAGAGCTACTACAATCCACGTTGGATTTAAAGTTCCAAATTTATCTATCTATATAGGAGAGAACAGAGAGAATCCTAAATATAAAAACTGCTACTGTAGACGAACGCTTCAACCTAGAAGAACAAAATTTGGTGAGCCAAGTGGGATTTGTGTACTGATCATTAGCAAAAGTATCATCAAGATTGGGTGAAAAAATATTTGCTGGTATTTCGGAAACTCGTTATTTCTTAGAAGCTTCGCAACACCTCTCAATGAAAGTCTTTTTCACAGTCTGTGCCTAGGGCTAATTGAAGAGGAAACAATCCATAGAGACAAAACTGAGAACTCCGTTATTTTGTCAAGTTTCAAAGAGCTACTACAAACCATGTTGGATTTAGAGTTCCAAATTCATCTATGTATACAAGAGAGAATAGAGCGAAACCTAAATATAAAAACGGCTACTGTAGACGAACGCTTCAACCTAGAAGAACAAAATTTGGTGAGCCAAGTGGGATCTGTGTACTGATCATTATCAACAAGTATCATCAAGATTGGGTGAAAAAATATTTGCTGGTATTTCGGAAACTCGTTATTTCTTAGAAGCTTGGCAACCACTCTCAATGAAAGTGGTTTTCCACAGTCTGTGCCTACGGCTACTTGAAGAGGAAACAACCATAGAGACAAAACTGAGAACTCCTTTATTTTGTCAAGTTTCAAAGAGCTACTACAAACCATGTTGGATTTAGAGTTCCAAATTCATCTATCTATACAGGAGAGAGCAGAGGGAAACCTAAATATAAAAACTGCTACTGTAGACGAACGCTTCAACCTAGAAGAACAAAATATGGTGAGCCAAGTGGGATTTGTGTACTGATCATTAGCAACAAGTATCATCAAGATTGGGTGAAAAAATATTTGCTGCAACTTCGGAAACTCGTTATTTTTTAGAAGCTTGGCAACCCCTCTCAATGAAAGTGCTTTTCCACAGTCTGCGCCTAGGGCTACTTGAGGAGGAAACAAACAATAGGGACAAAACTCAGAACTCCTTTATTTTGTCAAGTTTCAAAGAGCTACTACAAACCATGTTGGATTTAGAGTTCCAAATTCATCTATCTATATATGAGACAACAGAGTGAAACCTAAATATAAAAACTGCTACTCTAGACGAACACTTCAACCTAGAAGAACAAAATTTGGTGAGCCCAGTGGGATCTGTGTACTGATCATTACCACCAAGTATCATCAAGATTGGGTGAAAAAATATTTGCTGGTATTTCGGGAACTCGTTATTTCTTAGAAGCTTCGCAACCCCTCTCAATGAAAGTGCTTTTCCACAGTCTGTGCCTAGGGCTACTTGAAGAGGAAACAAACCATAGAGACAAAACTGAGAACTCCTTTATTTTGTCAAGTTTCAAAGAACTACTACAAACCATGTTGGATTTAGAGTTCCAAATACATCTATCTATACAGGAGAGAACAGAGCGAAACCTAAATATAAAAACTGCTACTGTACCCGAACGCTTCAACTTAGAAGAACAAAATTTCTTGAGCCAAGTGGGACTTGTGTACTGATCATTACAAAAAGTATCATCAAAATTGGGTGAAAAAATATTTGCTGGTATTTCGGAAACTCGTAATATCTTAGAAGCTTGGCAACCCCTCTCAATGAAAGTGCTTTTCCACAGTCGATGCCTAGGGCTACTTGAAGTGGAAACAAACCATAGAGAAAAAACTGAGATCTCCTTTATTTTATCAAGTTTCAAAGATCTACTACAATCCATGTTGGAATTAGAGTTCCAAATTCATCTATCTATATAGGAGAGAACAGAGAGAAACCTAAATATAAAAACTGCTACTGTAGACGAACGCTTCCACCTAGAAGAACAAAATTTGGGTAGCCAAGTTGGATTTGTGTACTGATCATTACGACCAAGTATCATCAAGATTGGGTGAAAAAATATTTGCTGGTATTTCGGAAACTTGTAATTTCTTAGAAGCTTGGCAAACTCTCTCAATGAAAGTGCTTTTCCACAGTCTATGCCTAGGGCTACTTGAAGAGGAAACAAACCATAGAGACAAAACTGAGAACTCCTTTATTTTGTCAAGCTTCAAAGAGCTAATACAAACTGTGTTGGATTTAGAGTTCCAAATTCATCTATCTATATAGGAGAGAACAGAGGGAAACCTAAATATAAAAACTTCTACTGTAGGCGAACGCTTCAACCTAGAAGAACACAATTTGGTGAGCCAAGTGGGATTTGTGTACTGATCATTAGCAACCAGTATCATCAAGATTGGGTGAAAAAATATTTGCTGGTATTTCGGAAACTCGTTATTTCTTAGAAGCTTGGCAACACCTCTCAAGGAAAGTAGTTTTCCACAGTCTGTGCCTAGGGTAACTTCAAGAGGAAACAAACAATAGAGACAAAACTCAGAACTCCTTTATTTTGTCAAGTTTCAAAGAGCTACTACAAACCATGTTGGATTTAGAGTTCCAAATTCATCTATCTATATATGAGAGAACAGAGTGAAACCTAAATATACAAACTGCTATTGTAGACGAAAGCTTCAACCTAGAAGAACAAAATTTGGTGAGCCAAGTGGGATCTGTGTACTGATCATTATCAACAAGTATCATCAAGATTGGGTGAAAAAATATTTGCTGGTATTTCGGAAACTCGTTATTTCTTAGAAGCTTGGCAACCCCTCTCAATGAAAGTGCTTTTCCACAGTATGTGCCTAGGGCTACTTGAAGAGGAAACAAACCATAGAGACAAAACTGAGAACTCCTTTATTTTGTCAAGGTTCAAAGAGCTACTACAATCCATGTTGGATTTAGAGTTCCAAATTCATCTATCTATATAGGAGAGAACAGAGAGAAACCTAAATATAAAAACTGCTACTGTAGACGAACGCTTCAACCTAGAAGAACAAAATTTGAGGAGCCAAGTGGGATTTGTGTACTGATCATTACCACCAAGTATCATCAAGATTGGGTGAAAAAATATTTGCTGGTATTCGGAAACTTGTAATTTCTTAGAAGCTTGGCAAACTCTCTCAATGAAAGTGCTTTTCCACAGTCTGTGCCTAGGGCTACTTGAAGAGGAAACAAACCATAGAGACAAAACTGAGAAGTCCTTTATTTTGTCAAGTTTCAAAGAGCTACTACAAACCATGTTGGATTTAGAGTTCCAAATTCATATATCTATATAGGAGAGAACAGAGGGAAACCTAAATATAAAAACTTCTACTGTAGGCGAACGCTTCAACCTAGAAGAACACAATTTGGTGAGCCAAGTGGGATTTGTGTACTGATCTTTAGCAACCAGTATCATCAAGATGGGGTGAAAAAATATTTGCTGGTACTTCGGAAACTCGTTATTTCTTAGAAGCTTGGCAACCCCTCTCAATGAAAGTGCTTTTCCAGAGTCTGCGCCTAGGGCTACTTGAAGAGGAAACAAACCATAGAGACAAAACTGGGAACTCCTTTATTTTGTCAAGTTTCAAAGAGCTACTACAATCCACGTTGGATTTAAAGTTCCAAATTTATCTATCTATATAGGAGAGAACAGAGAGAATTCCTAAATATAAAAACTGCTACTGTAGACGAACGCTTCAACCTAGAAGAACAAAATTTGGTGAGCCAAGTGGGATTTGTGTACTGATCATTAGCAAAAGTATCATCAAGATTGGGTGAAAAAATATTTGCTGGTATTTCTGAAACTCGTTATTTCTTAGAAGCTTGGCAACACCTCTCAATGAAAGTGCTTTTTCACAGTCTGTGCCTAGGGCTAATTGAAGAGGAAACAATCCATAGAGACAAAACTGAGAACTCCGTTATTTTGTCATGTTTCAAAGAGGTACTACAAACCATGTTGGATTTAGAGTTCCAAATTCATCTATGTATACAGGAGAGAATAGAGCGAAACCTAAATATAAAAACGGCTATTGTAGACGAACGCTTCAACCTAGAAGAACAAAATTTGGTGAGCCAAGTGGGATCTGTGTACTGATCATTATCAACAAGTATCATCAAGATTGGGTGAAAAATATTTGCTGGTATTTCGGAAACTCGTTATTTCTTAGAAGCTTGGCAACCCCTCTCAATGAAAGTGCTTTTCCACAGTCTGTGCCTAGGGCTACTTGAAGAGGAAACAAACCATAGAGACAAAACTGAGAAGTCCTTTATTTTGTCAAGTTTCAAAGAGCTACTACAAACCATGTTGGATTTAGAGTTCCAAATTCATATATCTATATAGGAGAGAACAGAGGAAACCTAAATATAAAACTTCTACTGTAGGCGAACGCTTCAACCTAGAAGAACACAATTTGGTGAGCCAAGTGGGATTTGTGTACTGATCTTTAGCAACCAGTATCATCATGATGGGGTGAAAAAATATTTGCTGGTACTTCGGAAACTCGTTATTTCTTAGAAGCTTGCAACCCCTCTCAATGAAAGTGCTTTTCCAGAGTCTGCGCCTAGGGCTACTTGAAGAGGAAACAAACCATAGAGACAAAACTGGGAACTCCTTTATTTTGTCAAGTTTCAAAGAGCTACTACAATCCACGTTGGATTTAAAGTTCCAAATTTATCTATCTATATAGGAGAGAACAGAGAGAATCCTAAATATAAAAACTGCTACTGTAGACGAACGCTTCAACCTAGAAGAACAAAATTTGGTGAGCCAAGTGGGATTTGTGTACTGATCATTAGCAAAAGTATCATCAAGATTGGGTGAAAAAATATTTGCTGGTATTTCTGAAACTCGTTATTTCTTAGAAGCTTGGCAACACCTCTCAATGAAAGTGCTTTTTCACAGTCTGTGCCTAGGGCTAATTGAAGAGGAAACAATCCATAGAGACAAAACTGAGAACTCCGTTATTTTGTCAAGTTTCAAAGAGCTACTACAAACCATGTTGGATTTAGAGTTCCAATTCATCTATGTTATACAGGAGAGAATAGAGCGAAACCTAAATATAAAACGGCTATTGTAGACGAACGCTTCAACCTAGAAGAACAAAATTTGGTGAGCCAAGTGGGATCTGTGTACTGATCATTATCAACAAGTATCATCAAGATTGGGTGAAAAATATTGCTGGTATTTCGGAAACTCGTTATTTCTTAGAAGCTTGGCAACCCCTCTCAATGAAAAGTGCTTTTCCACAGTCTGTGCCTAGGGCTACTTGAAGAGGAAACAAACCATAGAGACAAAACTGAGAAGTCCTTTATTTTGTCAAGTTTCAAAGAGCTACTACAAACCATGTTGGATTTAGAGTTCCAAATTCATATATCTATATAGGAGAGAACAGAGGGAAACCTAAATATAAAAACTTCTACTGTAGGCGAACGCTTCAACCTAGAAGAACACAATTTGGTGAGCCAAGTGGGATTTGTGTACTGATCTTTAGCAACCAGTATCATCAAGATGGGTGAAAAAATATTTGCTGGTACTTCGGAAACTCGTTATTTCTTAGAAGCTTGGCAACCCCTCTCAATGAAAGTGCTTTCCAGAGTCTGCGCCTAGGGCTACTTGAAGAGGAAACAAACCATAGAGACAAAACTGAGAAGTCCTTTATTTTGTCAAGTTTCAAAGAGCTACTACAAACCATGTTGGATTTAGAGTTCCAAATTCTATATCTATATAGGAGAGAACAGAGGGAAACCTAAATATAAAAACTTCTACTGTAGGCGAACGCTTCAACCTAGAAGAACACAATTTGGTGAGCCAAGTGGGATTTGTGTACTGATCTTTAGCAACCAGTATCATCAAGATGGGGTGAAAAAATATTTGCTGGTACTTCGGAAACTCGTTATTTCTTAGAAGCTTGGCAAACCCCTCTCAATGAAAGTGCTTTTCCAGAGTCTGCGCCTAGGGCTACTTGAAGAGGAAACAAAACCATAGAGACAAAACTGGGAACTCCTTTATTTTGTCAAGTTTCAAAGAGCTACTACAATCCACGTTGGATTTAAAGTTCCAAATTTATCTATCTATATAGGAGAGAACAGAGAGAATCCTAAATATAAAAACTGCTACTGTAGACGAACGCTTCAACCTAGAAGAACAAAATTTGGTGAGCCAAGTGGGATTTGTGTACTGATCATTAGCAAAAGTATCATCAAGATTGGGTGAAAAAATATTTGCTGGTATTTCTGAAACTCGTTATTTCTTAGAAGCTTGGCAACACCTCTCAATGAAAGTGCTTTTTCACAGTCTGTGCCTAGGGCTAATTGAAGAGGAAACAAACCATAGAGACAAAAATGAGAACTCCGTTATTTTGTCAAGTTTCAAAGAGCTACTACAAACCATGTTGGATTTAGAGGTTCCAAATTCATCTATGTATACAGGAGAGAATAGAGCGAAACCTAAATATAAAAACGCTATTGTAGACGAACGCTTCACCTAGAAGAACAAAATTTGGTGAGCCAAGTGGGATCTGTGTACTGATCATTATCAACAAGTATCATCAAGATTGGGTGAAAAAATATTTGCTGGTATTCGGAAACTCGTTTTCTTAGAAGCTTGGCAACCCCTCTCAATGAAAGTGCTTTTCACAGTCTGTGCCTAGGGCTACTTGAAGAGAAACAAACCATAGAGACAAAACTGAGAAGTCCTTTATTTTGTCAAGTTTCAAAGAGCTACTACAAACCATGTTGGATTTAGAGTTCCAAATTCATATATCTATATAGGAGAGAACAGAGGGAAACCTAAATATAAAAACTTCTACTGTAGGCGAACGCTTCAACCTAGAAGAACACAATTTGGTGAGCCAAGTGGGATTTGTGTACTGATCTTTAGCAACCAGTATCATCAAGATGGGGTGAAAAAATATTTGCTGGTACTTCGGAAACTCGTTATTTCTTAGAAGCTTGGCAACCCCTCTCAATGAAAGTGCTTTTCCAGAGTCTGCGCCTAGGGCTACTTGAAGAGGAAACAAACCATAGAGACAAAACTGGGAACTCCTTTATTTTGTCAAGTTTCAAAGAGCTACTACAATCCACGTTGGATTTAAAGTTCCAAATTTATCTATATATAGGAGAGAACAGAGAGAATCCTAAATATAAAAACTGCTACTGTAGACGAACGCTTCAACCTAGAAGAACAAAATTTGGTAGCCAAGTTGGATTTGTGTACTGATCATTACAACCAAGTATCATCAAGATTGGGTGAAAAAATATTTGCTGGTATTTCGGAAACTTGTAATTTCTTAGAAGCTTGGCAAACTCTCTCAATGAAAGTGCTTTTCCACAGTCTGTGCCTAGGGCTACTTGAAGAGGAAACAAACCATAGAGACAAAACTGAGAACTCCTTTATTTTGTCAAGCTTCAAAGAGCTACTACAAACTATGTTGGATTTAGAGTTCCAAATTCATCTATCTATATAGGAGAGAACAGAGGGAAACCTAAATATAAAAACTTCTACTGTAGGCGAACGCTTCAACCTAGAAGAACACAATTGGTGAGCCAAGTGGGATTTGTGTACTGTTCATTAGCATCCAGTATCATCAAGATTGGGTGAAAAAATATTTGCTGGTATTTCGGAAACTTGTAATTTCTTAGAAGCTTTTCAAACTCTCTCAATGAAAGTGCTTTTCCACAGTCTGTGCCTAGGGCTACTTGAAGAGGAAACAAACCATAGAGACAAAACTGAGAAGTCCTTTATTTTGTCAAGTTTCAAAGAGCTACTACAAACCATGTTGGATTTAGAGTTCCAAATTCATATATCTATATAGGAGAGAACAGAGGGAAACCTAAATATAAAAACTTCTACTGTAGGCGAACGCTTCAACCTAGAAGAACACAATTTGGTGAGCCAAGTGGGATTTGTGTACTGATCTTTAGCAACCAGTATCATCAAGATGGGGTGAAAAAATATTTGCTGGTACTTCGGAAACTCGTTATTTCTTAGAAGCTTGGCAACCCCTCTCAATGAAAGTGCTTTTCCAGAGTCTGCGCCTAGGGCTACTTGAAGAGGGAAACAAACCATAGAGACAAAACTGAGAAGTCCTTTATTTTGTCAAGTTTCAAAGAGCTACTACAAACCATGTTGGATTTAGAGTTCCAAATTCATATATCTATATAGGAGAGAACAGAGGGAAACCTAAATATAAAAACTTCTACTGTAGGCGAACGCTTCAACCTAGAAGAACACAATTTGGTGAGCCAAGTGGGATTGTGTACTGATCTTTAGCAACCAGTATCATCAAGATGGGGTGAAAAAATATTTGCTGGTACTTCGGAAACTCGTTATTTCTTAGAAGCTTGGCAACCCCTCTCAATGAAAGTGCTTTTCCAGAGTCTGCGCCTAGGGCTACTTGAAGAGGAAACAAACCATAGAGACAAAACTGGGAACTCCTTTATTTTGTCAAGTTTCAAAGAGCTACTACAATCCACGTTGGATTTAAAGTTCCAAATTTATCTATCTATATAGGAGAGAACAGAGAGAATCCTAAATATAAAAACTGCTACTGTAGACGAACGCTTCAACCTAGAAGAACAAAATTTGGTGAGCCAAGTGGGATTTGTGTACTGATCATTAGCAAAAGTATCATCAAGATTGGGTGAAAAAATATTTGCTGGTATTTCTGAAACTCGTTATTTCTTAGAAGCTTGGCAACACCTCTCAATGAAAGTGCTTTTTCACAGTCTGTGCCTAGGGCTAATTGAAGAGGAAACAAACCATAGAGACAAAACCTGAGAACTCCGTTATTTGTCAAGTTTCAAAGAGCTACTACAAACCATGTTGGATTTAGAGTTCCAAATTCATCTATGTATACAGGAGAGAATAGAGCGAAACCTAAATATAAAAACGGCTATTGTAGACGAACGCTTCAACCTAGAAGAACAAAATTTGGTGAGCCAAGTGGGATCTGTGTACTGATCATTATCAACAAGTATCATCAAGATTGGGTGAAAAAATATTTGCTGGTATTTCGGAAACTCGTTATTTCTTAGAAGCTTGGCAACCCCTCTCAATGAAAGTGCTTTTCCACAGTCTGTGCCTAGGGCTACTTGAAGAGGAAACAAACCATAGAGACAAAACTGAGAAGTCCTTTATTTTGTCAAGTTTCAAAGAGCTACTACAAACCATGTTGGATTTAGAGTTCCAAATTCATATATCTATATAGGAGAGAACAGAGGGAAACCTAAATATAAAAACTTCTACTGTAGGCGAACGCTTCAACCTAGAAGAACACAATTTGGTGAGCCAAGTGGGATTTGTGTACTGATCTTTAGCAACCAGTATCATCAAGATGGGGTGAAAAAATATTTGCTGGTACTTCGGAAACTCGTTATTTCTTAGAAGCTTGGCAACCCCTCTCAATGAAAGTGCTTTTCCAGAGTCTGCGCCTAGGGCTACTTGAAGAGGAAACAAACCATAGAGACAAAACTGGGAACTCCTTTATTTTGTCAAGTTTCAAAGAGCTACTACAATCCACGTTGGATTTAAAGTTCCAAATTTATCTATCTATATAGGAGAAGAACAGAGAGAATCCTAAATATAAAAACTGCTACTGTAGACGAACGCTTCAACCTAGAAGAACAAAATTTGGGTAGCCAAGTTGGATTTGTGTACTGATCATTACAACCAAGTATCATCAAGATTGGGTGAAAAAATATTTGCTGGTATTTCGGAAACTTGTAATTTCTTAGAAGCTTGGCAAACTCTCTCAATGAAAGTGCTTTTCCACAGTCTGTGCCTAGGGCTACTTGAAGAGGAAACAAACATAGAGACAAAACTGAGAACTCCTTTATTTTGTCAAGCTTCAAAGAGCTACTACAAACTATGTTGGATTTAGAGTTCCAAATTCATCTATCTATATAGGAGAGAACAGAGGGAAACCTAAATATAAAAACTTCTACTGTAGGCGAACGCTTCAACCTAGAAGAACACAATTTGGTGAGCCAAGTGGGATTTGTGTACTGTTCATTAGCATCCAGTATCATCAAGATTGGGTGAAAAAATATTTGCTGGTATTTCGGAAACTCGTAATTTCTTAGAAGATTGGCAACCCCTCTCAATGAAAGTGCTTTTCCACAGTCGATGCCTAGGGCTACTTGAAGAGGAAACAAACCATAGAGACAAAACTGAGATCTCCTTTATTTTGTCAAGTTTCAAAGATCTACTACAATCCATGTTGGATTTAGAGTTCCAAATTCATCTATCTATATAGGAGAGAACAGAGAGAAACCTAAATATAAAAACTGCTACTGTAGGCGAACGCTTCAACCTAGAAGAACACAATTTGGTGAGCCAAGTGGGATTTGTGTACTGATCATTAGCAACCAGTATCATCAAGATTGGGTGAAAAAATATTTGCTGGTATTTCGGAAACTCGTTATTTCTTAGAAGCTTGGCAACACCTCTCAAGGAAAGTAGTTTTCCACAGTCTGTGCCTAGGGTAACTTCAAGAGGAAACAAACAATAGAGACAAAACTCAGAACTCCTTTATTTTGTCAAGTTTCAAAGAGCTACTACAAACCATGTTGGATTTAGAGTTCCAAATTCATCTATCTATATATGAGAGAACAGAGTGAAACCTAAATATACAAACTGCTATTGTAGACGAACGCTTCAACCTAGAAGAACAAAATTTGGTGAGCCAAGTGGGATCTGTGTACTGATCATTATCAACAAGTATCATCAAGATTGGGTGAAAAAATATTTGCTGGTATTTCGGAAACTCGTTATTTCTTAGAAGCTTGGCAACCCTCTCAATGAAAGTGCTTTTCCACAGTATGTGCCTAGGGCTACTTGAAGAGGAAACAAACCATAGAGACAAAACTGAGAACTCCTTTATTTTGTCAAGGTTCAAAGAGCTACTACAATCCATGTTGGATTTAGAGTTCCAAATTCATCTATCTATATAGGAGAGAACAGAGAGAAACCTAAATATAAAAACTGCTACTGTAGACGAACGCTTCAACGTAGAAGAACAAAATTTGATGAGCCAAGTGGGATTTGTGTACTGATCATTACCACCAAGTATCATCAAGATTGGGTGAAAAAATATTTGCTGGTATTTCGGAAACTTGTAATTTCTTAGAAGCTTGGCAAACTCTCTCAATGAAAGTGCTTTTCCACAGTCTGTGCCTAGGGCTACTTGAAGAGGAAACAAACCATTGAGACAAAACTGAGAAGTCCTTTATTTTGTCAAGTTTCAAAGAGCTACTACAAACCATGTTGGATTTAGAGTTCCAAATTCATATATCTATATAGGAGAGAACAGAGGGAAACCTAAATATAAAAACTTCTAATGTAGGCGAACGCTTCAACCTAGAAGAACACAATTTGGTGAGCCAAGTGGGATTTGTGTACTGATCTTTAGCAACCAGTATCATCAAGATGGGGTGAAAAAATATTTGCTGGTACTTCGAAAACTCGTTATTTCTTAGAAGCTTGGCAACCCCTCTCAATGAAAGTGCTTTTCCAGAGTCTGCGCCTAGGGCTACTTGAAGAGGAAACAAACCATAGAGACAAAACTGGGAACTCCTTTATTTTGTCAAGTTTCAAAGAGCTACTACAATCCACGTTGGATTTAAAGTTCCAAATTTATCTATCTATATAGGAGAGAACAGAGAGAATCCTAAATATAAAAACTGCTACTGTAGACGAACGCTTCAACCTAGAAGAACAAAATTTGGTGAGCCAAGTGGGATTTGTGTACTGATCATTAGCAAAAGTATCATCAAGATTGGGTGAAAAAATATTTGCTGGTATTTCTGAAACTCGTTATTTCTTAGAAGCTTGGCAACACCTCTCAATGAAAGTGCTTTTTCACAGTCTGTGCCTAGGGCTAATTGAAGAGGAAACAATCCATAGAGACAAGACTGAGACTCCGTTATTTTGTCAAGTTTCAAAGAGCTACTACAAACCATGTTGGATTTAGAGTTCCAAATTCATCTATGTATACAGGAGAGAATAGAGCGAAACCTAAATATAAAAACGGCTATTGTAGACGAACGCTTCAACCTAGAAGAACAAAATTTGGTGAGCCAAGTGGGATCTGTGTACTGATCATTATCAACAAGTATCATCAAGATTGGGTGAAAAAATATTTGCTGGTATTTCGGAAACTCGTTATTTCTTAGAAGCTTGGCAACCCCTCTCAATGAAAGTGATTTTCCACAGTCTGTGCCTAGGGCTACTTGAAGAGGAAACAAACCATAGAGACAAAACTGAGAACTCCTTTATTTTGTCAAGGTTCAAAGAGCTACTACAATCCATGTTGGATTTAGAGTTCCAAATTCATCTATCTATATAGGAGAGAACAGAGAGAAACCTAAATATAAAAACTGCTACTGTAGACGAACGCTTCAACCTAGAAGAACAAAATTTGATGAGCCAAGTGGGATTTGTGTACTGATCATTACCACCAAGTATCATCAAGATTGGGTGAAAAAATATTTGCTGGTATTTCGGAAACTTGTAATTTCTTAGAAGCTTGGCAAACTCTCTCAATGAAAGTGCTTTTCCACAGTCTGTGCCTAGGGCTACTTGAAGAGGAAACAAACCATAGAGACAAAACTGAGAAGTCCTTTATTTTGTCAAGTTTCAAAGAGCTACTACAAACCATGTTGGATTTAGAGTTCCAAATTCATATATCTATATAGGAGAGAACAGAGGGAAACCTAAATATAAAAACTTCTACTGTAGGCGAACGCTTCAACCTAGAAGAACACAATTTGGTGAGCCAAGTGGGATTTGTGTACTGATCTTTAGCAACCAGTATCATCAAGATGGGGTGAAAAAATATTTGCTGGTACTTCGGAAACTCGTTATTTCTTAGAAGCTTGGCAACCCCTCTCAATGAAAGTGCTTTTCCAGAGTCTGCGCCTAGGGCTAATTGAAGAGGAAACAAACAATAGAGACAAAACTGGGAACTCCTTTATTTTGTCAAGTTTCAAAGAGCTACTACAATCCACGTTGGATTTAAAGTTCCAAATTTATCTATCTATATAGGAGAGAACAGAGAGAATCCTAAATATAAAAACTGCTACTGTAGACGAACGCTTCAACCTAGAAGAACAAAATTTGGTGAGCCAAGTGGGATTTGTGTACTGATCACTAGCAAAAGTATCATCAAGATTGGGTGAAAAAATATTTGCTGGTATTTCTGAAACTCGTTATTTCTTAGAAGCTTGGCAACACCTCTCAATGAAAGTGCTTTTTCACAGTCTGTGCCTAGGGCTAATTGAAGAGGAAACAATCCATAGAGACAAAACTGAGAACTCCGTTATTTTGTCAAGTTTCAAAGAGCTACTACAAACCATGTTGGATTTAGAGTTCCAAATTCATCTATGTATACAGGAGAGAATAGAGCGAAACCTAAATATAAAAACGGCTACTGTAGACGAACGCTTCAACCTAGAAGAACAAAATTTGGTGAGCCAAGTGGGATCTGTGTACTGATCATTATCAACAAGTATCATCAAGATTGGGTGAAAAAATATTTGCTGGTACTTCGGAAACTCGTTATTTCTTAGAAGCTTGGCAACCACTCTCAATGAAAGTGGTTTTCCACAGTCTGTGCTTAGGGCTACTTGAAGAGGAAACAACCATAGAGACAAAACTGAGAACTACTTTATTTTGTCAAGTTTCAAAGAGCTACTACAAACCATGTTGGATTTAGAGTTCCAAATTCATCTATCTATATATGAGAGAACAGAGTGAAACCTAAATATAAAAACTGCTACTGTAGACGAACGCTTCAACCTAGAAGAACAAAATATGGTGAGCCCAGTGGGATCTGTGTACTGATCATTACCACCAAGTATCATCAAGATTGGGTGAAAAAATATTTGCTGGTATTTCGGAAAATCGTTATTTCTTAGAAGCTTGGCAACCCCTCTCAATGAAAGTGCTTTTCCACAGTCTGTGCCTAGGGCTACTTGAAGAGGAAACAAACCATAGAGACAAAACTGAGAACTCCTTTATTTTGTCAAGTTTCAAAGAACTACTACAAACCATGTTGGATTTAGAGTTCCAAATACATCAATCTATACAGGAGAGAACAGAGCGAAACCTAAATATAAAAACTGCTACTGTACACGAACGCTTCAACTTAGAAGAACAAAATTTCTTGAGCCAAGTGGGACTTGTGTACTGATCATTACAACCAAGTATCATCAAGATTGGGTGAAAAAATATTTGCTGGTATTTCGGAAACTTGTAATTTCTTAGAAGCTTGGCAAACTCTCTCAATGAAAGTGCTTTTCCACAGTCTGTGCCTAGGGCTACTTGAAGAGGAAACAAACCATAGAGACAAAACTGAGAAGTCCTTTATTTTGTCAAGTTTCAAAGAGCTACTACAAACCATGTTGGATTTAGAGTTCCAAATTCATATATCTATATAGGAGAGAACAGAGGGAAACCTAAATATAAAAACTTCTAATGTAGGCGAACGCTTCAACCTAGAAGAACACAATTTGGTGAGCCAAGTGGGATTTGTGTACTGATCTTTAGCAACCAGTATCATCAAGATGGGGTGAAAAAATATTTGCTGGTACTTCGGAAACTCGTTATTTCTTAGAAGCTTGGCAACCCCTCTCAATGAAAGTGCTTTTCCAGAGTCTGCGCCTAGGGCTACTTGAAGAGGAAACAAACCATAGAGACAAAACTGGGAACTCCTTTATTTTGTCAAGTTTCAAAGAGCTACTACAATACACGTTGGATTTAAAGTTCCAAATTTATCTATCTATATAGGAGAGAACAGAGAGAATCCTAAATATAAAAACTGCTACTGTAGACGAACGCTTCAACCTAGAAGAACAAAATTTGGTGAGCCAAGTGGGATTTGTGTACTGATCATTAGCAAAAGTATCATCAAGATTGGGTGAAAAAATATTTGCTGGTATTTCTGAAACTCGTTATTTCTTAGAAGCTTGGCAACAC